>NC_046367.1:3416478-3556478 GCF_011125445.2 Fundulus heteroclitus
AGAATGCACCCCTGGCAATTCAGTCTACATATGCCAAAACTGTAACTCCGATGAGGAGTGTGACTAGTAAATTCAGTTTTTTTTAGGTTTTCTTTTGTCCCAGGACCAGTTTTATAATCAATGTTTCATAATATTTAATTTTATTTCATGTTATTTCATATGATGCATGTGCTCCTGCCAATTCAAGCTACATAAGATATGCCCAAACTGCAGCTCAGATGAGGAGTCTGACTCGTGAAATTTCCTTTTGTTCAAGCACCAGTTTAAGTGTTTTGTAATACATGTTGCATATTATTTCATGTTATTTCATAAGCATTAAAAGTGAGTTATTGTCATTTGTTCACTTAACATTAAAAAATAACAACAAAATTAATTTTGCCCTTATTTTATTGGTTGCAAAGCCCAGTGTGACATTTTACCCCATATAGTGTGACAGCTTACCCTGTGGAGGGGCAACTTGTCACATGGTGACAATCTCCATTAGATCGATTATAACTCTGCACAGTAATAAGATATGAAAATGACCTGAATATAAAATATATACCTGAGACTTTGGTCTTTCATCAGGTACATATGTTTTTATATAAGGTGTTCTGATTCCAACATTTATATATAAGTGTAAAAAGTGTGACAACTAGCCCCGGTCTCCCTTAATTGGGCTAAACCAGTTGTAATCTAAAATAAATTATGGCTATAATTTGATTATTTTAGTCAGCCATGTTATTTGTTATAATCTCAGGTATTGGATAGGTGTAATACTGGACTGGTGTAGCCTCGGTGTGAACGTGTCAAGTTGCTCACTGAGGTCCAGTGAATGCTCAGACATGTGAAAAATTAGGGGGACATTGCCTGTCACCCAAAGAATTGTGAGATTCCCTTTAGCTCCTTAGCGCTGGTATGGGACATTGCAAGCTCCCTATGCTAAAGGAGCTATGATAGGATATTATACAGGATAGCATACAGGCTCTGTTTTCTACCTCATTCTCTATTGAATGCATTATTCAGACAGCACTTGTCATGACAAACAGTGACACGTTACGCTTTGGCTAGAGAGTCCTTACCAGTTTGACCCTTTCGGATGCAACCATTGGACAGGAAGGCAGCTGCAAAGTATATATCATGGCTTTGGAAGCTTCTGATAGATTAATGAACATCGTTTCTAAAGTCTTTTAAAAAGGTAATTTTTTAAGATTACCTTTTTTTTTTTTCAATGTCTAAATTCATTTTGGTTTTTAAACTATCACTTTGAGATTGGAAAATGTAAGGTGCCATACAAATAAATTCAATTATTCTAGTTCTAGAATCTGGAAACCTCTAAATTAAAATAAACTTAAAATAAAGAATATTTTGATACATTTGCCTCCAAATTTTCGGAATTTAGCAAATACTTTTGAGTTGGAGAATATTTCCCTGTATATCTAATTGCAAATATTTTTAAATGTACAATGCTTCTTCTCCTCACCACTCAAGAATCTCCCTCTGGTTAAGATTTATGACATTTTGCAATTCTGTGTATACCATTCCTTATATGTTGGCTTACCAAATGTATTGTACTTCTCCTAGTGTGTAACTACGAGTAATGACCTCACCAGAGTTACTGACATGCTGAGAACACACTGGATTACATCTGATGGCAAGTTTGCTCTCGTTATTTTTACCTGAAGTCTGGACATTCAAAGAACCTTCTTCTCAAATCTATTTTTGTGTCATTATATGGATATAGATAAAAAAAAGGTGTACAATCTTTGTAATTTCCCCATATGAGCTCTAGATTTCCATCTGTGTTTTTGATATGTTAAATAGTTTGCACATGTAAATATATTATACCCAATCAGACTTTCAAAAGCAGTTTGTGAGATTGTGTACAATGGCACTGGGGGCTTACACATGCTCTATCTTTCATGACAGATTTCAGAAAGATCACAAACAGTTTTGAGCACCTCTACAAAGCAAGCTTTGACAATGTCGCAGTGTACCTGCAGAAGAAGCAGCAGCGGCTTGAGGAGCATCAACTGAAAAGGACAAAGCCTCAGAAAATAAAATACAACAAGCGGTCAATGAAGGAGCGAGACGAAGTTTTGACTCAGCCTTCTGCCTGAGTATACAGTAACGGCAATCTTTTGGGTTTTGTACTGTTAACGTGCGTCTTACCAATGATATGTTTCATTTAACTGCCTAATACTGTTATTTAAAACATTCCTTCATTTGGCATTACCATTGAAAAAACCTGTCAGTATGAAACATATACACTTTGTTGCTACAATTCCACAAAATAAAACCTTAATGCAAGACCTTTTCTTTGCATAATCTTTTTCTTCTCAGACAGTTAATCCTTTGTTTAGAGACAACCTGGCGTAGAACTGAGAAGCTGCAGAGGTTTTACAGGGTTATTTTGAAGTTAAAGTATATACAGTTGCTTTGTTAGCTGCATGCACATAATGGCAATGCCATTATAGTATGGAGCCAGAAGGGTCTCGATATTCACAAATACTCATATGTGATTCATACATGCACAGGACATGATCCACGCATGCACAACTCGATTCATACAAGCACAAAAAAATCCACAAATGCACAAAAAAATCCACCCACACACAGGACAAGATCCACGCATGCACAGTTCGATTCATGCAAGCACAAAAAAATCCACACATGCACAATAAAATCCATGCACACACAGGACAAGATCCACACATGCACAGCACTGGTCTTTAAACTTGACTGCATTTGTGTGTGGATTTTTGAGACTCTCCCTGCCGTCTCAGGATTCACACGTGCATTTTTTTAAACAGAGAATGGTTTGCAACCAATCAGAAGCCTCCCTTGTATAAGCCAATCACAGGAAAGTACTCCATGTGGGGTGACAAAATCATAAGCCAATCACATTCAACTTGTTCAGGTAGCGCGTACTATAAGCACAATGCGCTTTCAGATCGCAGCACGGATTCTGACAACGTCAGCTAGCAGCAGCCGTTTTCGCCAACCAGCAGGTGTCCACCTCCATCCTACGGCCTCGCAGCCGATGTCGAAAGCCGCCTTTCTGCTCCCTTCAAGTCGATCCGGATCCGCCCGCAGCGCTCCTTGGTCTCTGAGCTCCCAACTTCTAACTCCACGGGCTTCTTCCGTCTGACCTCCAGCCGGCTAGCAGTGATTCCCCCCCGAGTTCTCATTGGCCTCGCCGTTACCTGCTTCCCCTGTACTTTGACGATTCACCTCTGGCGCCCCTGTCCCGCAAGCCGCCATCTCTCTGGCGGATAGCGCGGTGAAGTTAGATATTAAAGCTTCACAAAATCTCGCTCACGGTTGATCCGGCTGAGGGACCCCAATTTCAGCCAGCGTCTCTCAGCTGCTCCCTTCTCCCACACGCGGTGGTGCAGTTAGGGACCGTCAAAAAACTGGGGGCTTGCAGGAAAACGGATTCAAATTTGACCAACGCAGTTACTTGTACTTGAAATAATGATACCAAAACATTTTGACATGCAATCATTCTCTGTTTAAAAAAATGCTTGTGTCAAACCTGAGACGGCAGGGAGAGTCTCAAAAATCCACACACAAATGCAGTGAAGTTTAAAGACCAGAGCTGTGCATGTGTGGATCTTGTCCTTTGTGTGCATGGATATTTTTGTGTATTTTTTGTGCTTACATGAATTGAACTGTGGATGTGTGGATCTTGTCCTGTGTGTGCGTAGATTTTTTGTGCATTTGTGGATTTTTTTGTGCTTGCATGAATCGAGCTGTGCATGCGTGGATCTTGTCCTGTGTGTGCATGGATTTTATTGTGCATTTTGTGCTTGCATGAATCGAGCTGTGAATATCGAGACCCTTCTGGCTCTATATTGTAGAGTGCATGGCTGGCTCAGGCTCTGTGATGAAACACTATCCCCACAAAGGTGGTGTGATCTTGATCGAAAGAGCTCGGATCACACCTGCGCCACCATGTTGCGTTGAGTATATGACAATCCTGTGCACTAGACTGTAAAAAAATAATAAAATTAACAATAAATAATCTTGAGTATTAGTATTAGAGTATTAGTAATAGTTTGAGTTATAACACTTAACTAATTTCTATTTAGGATTTTTTTTAAAAACAATCTGAATAGAACCAAATTGAGGAGGTGGTGTGCATCAAACTTTGCTGGTCTGCAGCATTTTTGGATTCATTACGTCTTCGTGATGTAGCCAATGGTCTCCTTGTTTTTCCTTTTTTTTTTTTGCTAAACTTGGTTCAGCTGCTGCCTACTGAGGTGATGGTAGGAAGTATTGATAAATGAAAGACTTTCGTCAGCACTATTGTTGTAGCTGTTTTAGTCTATATGGTGAAGAAAGAGCCGGACCAAATACAGATCTCTGAATTATCTGACTCTCTACATTTTGACCCTTGCCAAAGTTTTTTAGAGTGTAGACCATGTATTGTGGGAAATAAATAACTGATTTCCTGTTGTGCAATTATACACTGTTTAAAGTTATTTAATGTTTCATAAATAACTCTCTGTTAAGTATTGTCTGGTGATGATCAGCTCTTAAGCTGATATCAAGACAATGGTTGAAAGGAATGAATTCGAGCACTAGCGATCTTTTAACAGCAAAACCTGCACACACATAGAATAAAGGAGTGACAACATATTTTCAAGTTCAAGAATTTAATAACAGAAATAAAATGAACATCCAGAGAACATCACTATGTAATGCTGTTTATCTGAATTAACACAACATTTCGATTAACAAATCCTCTCTACTAGGCTAGTGAAACTAAACTAGACTAAGCAAAATGAAGATAAAAAGAAGCTAAGCTAAGGAACTATTTACATGCAAAAACAAAACAAAATACTTCAGTGAATCCTTGTTCACTGAAGATCTGATTCCAAAAAGCATGGAAAGGAGTTAAAAAAAAACATTTGGCATGTGTTTCAACCCATTCACAATGCAAAGCCCAAGTTAAACAAAACATTATTTGATGAAATATTTGTTTAAGTTAAAGAACCAAAGTTCACCTCAGAGATTGTGAATCGTGGTTAAATTAGATTAACTAACTCAGAACAACATTTGAGATGTGTTTTAACTCATTCACAATGCAAAGCACAAGTTAACCAGAACATTATTTTATGAAATAATATTCTGAGGACCGGTTTGTCCTGTAAAATAATTTAATTCAGAATCGCTTGCCTTTGTTTATGCAATTCTACCTCTGGGCGCTAGGGGTCGCTGCAGTGACTCGGTTGCTAAGAGGTTACAACATAAAGTTATCAAAATTGCCATTATCAACATTAATATTCGATAGTAATGCGGGGATAAGGCTCATAGCACCATCGAAGGATGGCGGAGCCTAACGATTAAGCTTTAATGCTTTAAACAAACTCCTTTTGAAATTTCCGAAGCCGGATGTTAGCTAGGCTAATAGCATTAAGGCTAGCGTGAGCTACCTGTTAGCCTTTTTGTTCTAAACACCATGTGTCCAACGGTTTACAAAACATTTCCCAATAAACCTTTTAACTTCTCCCTCAGCTCCCTGTCCAAACCTGTCCTTTATCTCGTGTCAGTTCTGTCCAGTTTGGCCATTCACGGAAGGAGCGTTGAAGGAGGGAAGTTGTTGGCGGGCTAGCGCTTGGCTCTGCAGCCATGTGGTCGAGTCGGAGGCCTGATGTCCTGGAGACAGTCTTTGACTCCGTTGCAGTCCGATTTAAGCAGATTTCTCCTCAGCATGGGGAAGTTGCTCCTGTGCCGGCTTTTCAGCTCTGCGTTGCCTGGAACCAGCTGAGGAGAAATACAACAAGGCTGTATTGGCAGGCAGGATATTTGCTCCTGCTACCGGTGATGAGGTTAAGACAGCAAACTTAGCTGTTCTCCGGGCGATAAGAGGTTCTCTGCTGAAGCAGGCAGTCGAGTCTAGTAGACCCTGGATCAAGCGTGGCTGGTCCAGGCACCTTCCCTCAGCTGCTGGCTTGTATGTCGGTCAGGGCCAACCAGGCCCTCATGCTTTGGCCTTCTTTGTCTGCTCTGAGAGAGCTGCTGTAAAGCTGAAGAGGTCGGCATAAGAGAAGCGAGAAGAAGACTGAAGCAGAGGTGGAATGTGACTTTTTATCTGAAGGTCACAGCTGACCTCCTGCTGAGAGAGGACCTGAGAAGGAGAGAGAGAGAGAGAGAGAGAGAGAGAGAGGCTGTCCTTCCGGCCATGGCCCACCATGTCTGCAGCAGGACAGAATTCTCCATACCACTGTTCAGAATTTAACCCGAGATCAATTATTAATCATGGCGTTAGGGCATAACATTCCCCAGTTACTTGTTGAATGAAAGGAAATAGTGATTCCATCAAGTTCCAGCACTTTATTGAGAACCAGAGCAGAGATAAAAGCCCCATTTCCACTACCCTTGTTATACCGGTCCATGCCGAGCTCAGTCTGAGCTTGGATCATTTAACCAAGCCGAGCTTGGTTCTGACGACCGTTTACACACCACGCTATCTCAGTTCAGTTCAGTTTGCTTACTCGATAGGTATCTTGGTTACTGAGCTCGGACTGGTCTTGGCTCGGTTAAAAAAGGGTAGTGTAAACGGGGTAAATATTTACCCCATTTACACTACTAAATTTATCTCTGCTCTGGCTAGGTCACATATGGTCAGCATAGACATTAACAGCAGCTATTGTGTCAACTGATCAACAAAAATACCTGTTAGCTGAAATGACAGAACTGGAGGTGAAGCCTGCAAAACCTCTTGAAAGTTTATAAAAACAGAAGAAATTGTTGTTTGTTAATACCAATTAAGGCAGACGCTCAAGCTAACATACTATGGAAAAAAATTTTTTTACTTAAAATGGCTCAAGAGAAAGTTGATGAAGAAACATGTGTTGAATTTGAAATAATTTGTAAAAACTTTAAAGCATGATCAGCATAAACATTAAAAATAACTATTGTGAAAAATTGTTAGCTCAAATGGCAGAATCGGAGGTGAATCTGCAAAATCTCTTGAAGGTTTGATAATAGAAGAAATTCTGTAAAACCAAGGAAGAAGCTGAAACTAACATACAGACAGAAAACTGTCTTCTAGTTAACAGCAAAGTTTTCAGATCTGAGGGGACATAGTCCAGAAAGGTTGTCCAAATCTTAAAGGTATACTATGCAACCGGGGTTGATTTTCCAGCGAGGCTCCCCCCAGAGGGCGAAAGTAAAAGTGCACTGTTGTAAAGATGCTCAGCTGTTCTGGTTTCTCGTCAAGCCAGGCGCGGTTGTTTTGAGCTTAGCAAACAGGCGAACGCAACGAAAAGTCGAAAAAACGGCAGTACAAACAATGACTAACACAGTGAAGGTATGAACATCAGGGTTTCCCGCAGCGCTATCTTGGCGAGGCGGCCTCCGCCGCCTCGCCAAGCCGCGGCCGCCTCGCCAGTTTTATTATTATTATTATTATTATTATTATTTTTTTTTATTTTTTTTATGTTGGTGAGACGGTACCGCCACCGCCTCGCCAAGCCCGCGGCCGCCGCCGTAGCGTCTCGCCAACATAAAAAAACATAAAATTAATAATAATAATAATAATAATAAAACTCGACATGCTTGCATGTTTATTTGACGTTAACACGCGGTTCTTTGTTGTTGCTTTCGCGCGTGCATATAGTGAATGGCAGGGCAAAAACACATGGAGTTCTCACCGTAAAGCGAGACTTCTGTGTGTGCGGGCCGAGGGCTCCTGCAATTGCAAGTGCGGTATTTCCCCCACTGACCCCCAGGGCGGCCGAGAAAACATTTGTTCGACCTGAAATGACTCATTTAATCATCCAAAACGGTATGGAACACATTAATTAACTGAAAAATGTTGCATAGTATGCCTTTAAGAAATATCTCATCCCTACCCTTTACAACCACCTGTAGCCTTTCATGAGGGAGAATGTTAAAGAAGTGGTGATATTGGGCGAAAGAGCTTTGGTCTAATTAAGTAGTATACACTTTCTGGCAATCAAGAGGAGTTTTTCAAGAAGCCTATACTGAGAAGCAGCAAGATGTAAAGTCCCAGAAGGGAGGTCAAGAATGAAAACTCCAGGGTCTTTCTGTATTTTAGTTTTAAATATACTACTGATTACCTTTGCTATAAGTGTCCAGAATCTTGAATAAATTTCATTCCCAGAAGTAATGGAAACAGGTCCCCCTTTCTGAATTGCATTTGATACATAAAGGGGAAAGGATTGGTCAATTTTGTTTAAAATAACAGGAGTAAGTATATTTTGTACTGAGTTTCCCTTTGTCGGTTAACCGTGTCTGTTGACTTAACCAGTCGAATAGCTATTTGCCAATTTTCTTCAATATATTGATTATTCGTCACTTTCCAATTTGAGTAAAATATCTAATAATGGTATGTGTTGTGAGAGCCAAGAAGTGAGTCATCTTACCAAATAGCTTTTCAGTATCAAAGCAGAGGATGGTTGGATTAAGGAAGAAGTTTGTACGTAACCCACAGTTTCACAAAGAGTATGCAAGTTGTCTAACGGATGTCATTGGTAAAGGTTACGCCGAGCCAGTGCCTGACCTGCAATTAAAAGGTAAAGGAGGAAAGGTTTGGTATCTTCCTCATCATGGCGTCTATCATCCAAGAAAAGGTTCCCTACGAGTGGTGTTTGATTGTGGGGCCACATATCAAGGAAAATCGTTAAATGATGAACTATTGCAAGGTCCTAATCTCACCAATTCCCTGCTGGGAGTTCTCATTCAATTTAGGCAGGATCCTGTGGCTTTTATGGGTGACATACAAGCCATGTTCTATCAAGTGAAGGTTGCAGAACAAGACAGAGACTTTCTACACTTTCTCTGGTGGCCTGAAGGAGACTACACCAAAGAGCTTAAGGACTACAGAATGGCTGTTCACTTATTTGGAGACGCCTCATCCCCCAGTTGTGCTAGTTATGCACTAAGGAAAACTGCTGAGGACAACAGAGAGGATTTTTCCGATGAAGCCATCCATGCCATAAAGCAGAACTTTTATGTTGATGACTGTTTGATGAGCGTGGGATCCAGTGGCGGCTGGTGCTAAAAAAACTGAGGGGGGCGCACACAAACAAACGAAAAACAAACAAAGCAAATCTTAAAAAATAGCACTATTTGAACATGAATTTTGCCCTCCTTTCCTTCTGCCCAGCAAATTTCTCAATTATATTCTTAATTGTTAAAGTCAGTCATCTCTGTGACTAGTCTTTTCTCCATTGACAACATGGCCAATGCATTCAGCCTGTCCTGAGTCATTGAGTTTCTCAGAAAAGTCTTGATTCTTTTCAGAGTTGAAAAGCACCTTTCAGCTTTCAGCTGTGGTCATGGGTGTGGTGATGAGGATCTTCAAGAGCGGGACAGTTTCTGAAAAGACTTCTTCTAGATTGTTTTCCTGATTTTAATAACATTTTCTGCCATTTTTTAAGGCTGTGTTATGAAATGTGTTACAGCATTTTTGTGGGACAAGATTATACAAAATTCAGTAACCAAATGTTTTATTCCCCATTACCCATAAACTTCAGTACAACTTAAATAATAAAATATCTTGCTGACAAACATTACATCAACATACCTACACAGCATAGACACAACTAAAGGTATTTCTAACTACAAAGCACATCTTCCTAATATATTAAATAACATTACTATAAACCAGTGTAACAGTGATTTTCCACAACAACTCACCTCTGCAGCAATCATTTCATGGTCTTCTACACTGAGTATTCAACGCCTCTTCACTGGCTGACTACTACCTACACTGCTTTGACCAACCATGGAGTGGAGAGATCACTTGCCTGCTGCTGAATTTGTAAATTAAGACGATCCGGTCCAAGCTCCTTTATCCTGTTTTTTTTCTTCAAGTGAACGCTTTGTAAAAGCATTTTTTTGTAAAGACAAAACAGAATTTTCTCTTATTTTGAAACTACTCAACTTTGCAAGCATAACCGTGAATCAACCTAACGAACTGCAGCTGAGCTGAGTCGAATCGGGGATTGTCCAATCACACAATGTTTTTAAAAAAATTAGCCAGTACTGACACTCTACCAGTAATGACGCAACAGAATGGGTGTGTACGGGACGCAGAGCTCTGCGCCCCTATGCAAAAGCCTAGATAACCAATTAAAAGTCAGCCTCAGATCACGTGCTTGCCCAAGTTCCTGCGCCTACATTCACTCCCATTAGACCGGCGCCCTGCACATAGGAAAGGAGGAAGTGTGCACAATGTGAGCAATTAAATAGAATTATGTATTTACTATTTTAATAAATTCTAACATGTCTATTGGACACACAGTATGAATAAATACATTTCTAAGAACTTTGCAGTTCAGAAATCATTTATTATCTAAAAGATTTAAAGGGGGCGGCGCCCGAGCGCCCCCTACTGGCCAGCCGCCACTGGTGGGATCAGAGGAGAAGGCTATTAAACTGGTTAAGGAACTTGGCACTCTCTGTAAAAGAGGTGGATTCGTTTTGGAAAAGTGGATAAGTAACAGTCGAGCAGTGTTGCAGTCAATTGCAGAAGATCGATGGGCTAAGGATATAAAAGAGCTGGATTTGGATTGAGATGATCTTCCGGTTGAGAGAGCTTTAGGTCTGTTTTGGTGTGTCGAGTCAGACTCCTTCAAATTTAAGATGGAAGTGAAAAAGCGGTCTCTAACAAGACGTGGTATGTTGTCCACAACCAGCTCAATCTATGATCCTTTGGGTTTTCTGTCACCAGCCACTCTGCCTGCCAAGATGATGCAGCAAGAGCTCTGCAGACGGTGCTGTGGATGGGATGATGTCCTGCCGCTGGATATCTTAAAACACTATATGAAATTAGATCCTATCACTTATTTTTAGCCCTACAGTAATAAAATTACTGAGATCTTAATGCAATATGTAATAATAATAATTCATCACAAACCAGTCCATTTGAAAGGAGTTTAGATATACATAATCTTTGATTTAAATAGATGTAAAAAACTGTGCTTTGGGTTTGAAGAAAACTGTATGGAACTAAATATGGTTGCTTTTCTAAGTGTTTTCTATTCATTTATTTTATTTCCTTTTAACTTGGAATTTGAATGCAACTAAAGAGACATTTAGAGAATATCACGAAGGCCACACTTAGCGCATAATCAGTTACAATATCATCTGATGTTATTAGTTAGGCTGAGCTGAGGCGAACCTCAGAGGGAAAGTTTAACCTGAAACAGGGCAAATGATACGCAGGGGCGGATCCAGGATTTTTCAAAGGGGGGTGCGCACCTAAGGGTCACGTCAAGACAATGTGAGGCTAAACGACCAAAGAATGTCATCTTTACTCTTCCACACTACCTTAATTATTCGTCTATGGGTTTTTGAATTGATAATCATTTTAATGAATGAACATAAGTGGAATTAGCATGATTACATTATTGTAATTGAAAACTTATTTTTAAGACAAAATTTCTTGGTTTTTACAGCATGCACAAGGTTAAAAAGTAGTTTGAAGAAAAAATTATCCTTATTAACAATTAATCAAACAAAGATTTTCTTTATTTCCAGAAATTATATTTAATTAGTAAAATGAAATAAAAAGACTCAAGGACTTAGAACAGTTTGTTATGGTTCAAGTGATAAAGGATTTTTTAATATACATGTATTTTAACAATTTATTTCATCCAGATAAACTATATTAAGAAAAAAATGACTTAAAAAGACCCAAGGACTCAGAACAGTTTGTTATGGTTCAAGTGATAAAGGGGTTTTGAGTATATTTTAACGAGATAAACTATGTTGAGAGAAAAAAAACTTTAAAGTAAGTTAAACCAATGAACATGTATGGTGAAGTTAAGCCATAAGCCTATAATAGAACAGTAAGACTTGACAAAGAATATTGTTCTCTTCTACAACACCTTCAACTTTATGATGACGATGATAATGGGTTTACAAATGTCAACCTTCTGGGATGCTTCTGGGCAAATATGTCTATGATTTTGTTGATGTCTAAATGAATGTCCTTGTGGACATACATAAGTAGCAAAACCACAAACCTTTCTTGTCACATTGTCGACCTCAGCAAAGTTTTCACTGCTTTAAGGCCCGAGTTACGTTCCACAGAAGCACTCGTAAAAGGTATAACTGACAGAAGGTGAAGAATCATAGAAATGTTTGGGTAGCACTTGTATATTTGTTATCCTTAGAATTTCAGGGAGAGAGCTGGGTTTTTCCACTGATGATGACCACTTTGTGTGCCACAACTTCATTTCCTGCTTCAATGTTGATCCTGATGGTAGATCATCTTTATATGATGTAAAGATCTCTTTATCACTCTCATCGTTCATCATATGCAAGTTCCTTCGAAATAGTTTTAATCGCGTTGTAATAACGCGAGACCTGAGTTGTGAGCAATTCAAATTCATGCTTGGACAGACCCGGTTGCAGAAGCAAATTACAGGGGGGCATTACATTTTTCAGGGGGGCACACTTTAAGGGCCTATTGTAACTGCAGATTTTATTATTATTATTATTATTATTATTATTATTATTATTATTATTATTATTATTATTATTTATTCTTGGGACTT
This sequence comes from Fundulus heteroclitus, assembly GCF_011125445.2. Taxonomy (NCBI): domain Eukaryota; kingdom Metazoa; phylum Chordata; class Actinopteri; order Cyprinodontiformes; family Fundulidae; genus Fundulus; species Fundulus heteroclitus. The sequence goes on from NC_046367.1 coordinate 3,429,000, forward strand.
TTGAAACGGGTTTTGGAGGCCTAAACATGAATGAAAACTCACCAAACTTTACCCAAAATTGTCCCCCTTGTGAGGGTAGTATCCAAGGTGGTACTGCTGGTAGTGGTAGTGTTGGACTGAACATTAAATCAGTTAATTCTAATTCCATTGCTTTTTGTCTAACTGTCTACCCAAAGCTTTTTCTCTCCCTCTTCTCCATTTCCCAACAAGATGTTAAAGTGCTCTATGCTGGATGATCTTCACTATGACCCTGTAAATTAGCCCAATAGTTTAGAGATAACTGAATTCTTCTCAATGTCGGGAAGTCTGAACAACAACAACAACTCTTAATGCATCATGTGACTTTTGGCACAAATTTACCGCTGCGTAGGTGGGATTGTTTCATAGTCGAGCAGAGGCTGTTTTGTGCGTGCAGAGACCATTTTGTACTGGAGGAAAACTTATAAATGATATTTTGAGTGCAAGGTTGGCCGGACAGTTTGCAAAACAATTTTTTTGTGTGTGAAACATATCTTTTTGTGTGCAAAACAAGTTTTATTTGTGTGCAACACCTTTTTTGTTTACAACCTTTTGTCAGGAAACTATCTCCATAACTCTTGCTGCAGCATTTTGGATCAGCTGAAGACTTTAAACTGCATTTCAACCAGTAAACTAATGTTTAAACCAGGGGTGTCAAACGTACGGCCCGCCGAACGATTTAGTCCGGCCCGGTGGCCAAATGCAATATCATTATTCAACGGCTGTATCTCCTCACTGCATTGACCGATCTGCACCTGATTTTTTTGTGAGTTGTGGGGGAGCGCTGCCGAACGGGTTTGTGTGAATTGCCCGGTGGACGGGCGCGGAAAATGCGTGACAGCTTCTGCGGTGGCTGGAGGGAGGCGGTGCGCGTACCCCAGCGGTGCTTGGCTGCGAGGGCCGCTCATCGCCGCTTGCGGCTTTAATTATTATTATTATTATTATTATTATTATTATTATTATTATTATTATTATTTATTCTTGGGACTTTTGAAACGGGTTTTTGGAGGCCTAAACATGAATGAAAACTCACCAAACTTTACCCAAAATTGTCCCCCTTGTGAGGGTAGTATCCAAGGTGGTACTGCTGGCAGTGGTACTGTTGGACTGAACATTAAATCAGTTAATTCTAATTCCATTGCTTTTTGTCTAACTGTCTACCCAAAGCTTTTTCTCTCCCTCTTCTCCATTTCCCAACAAGATGTTAAAGTGCTCTATGCTGGATGATCTTCACTATGACCCTGTAAATTAGCCCAATAGTTTAGAGATAACTGAATTCTTCTCAATGTCGGGAAGTCTGAACAACAACAACAACTCTTAATGCATCACGTGACTTTTGGCACAAATTTACCGCAGCGTGGGTGGGATTGTTCCGTAGTCGAGCAGAGGCTGTTTTGTGCGTGCAGAGACCATTTTGTACTGGAGGAAAACTTATAAATGATATTTTGAGTGCAAGGTTGGCCGGACAGTTTGCAAAACAATTTTTTTTTGTGTGTGAAACATATCTTTTTGTGTGCAAAACAAGTTTTATTTGTGTGCAACACCTTTTTTGTTTACAACCTTTTGGCAGGAAACTATCTCCATAACTCTTGCTGCAGCATTTAGGATCAGCTGAAGACTTTGAACTGCATTTCAACCAGTAAACTAATGTTTAAACCAGGGGTGTCAAACGTACGGCCCGCCGAACGATTTAGTCCGGCCCGGTGGCCAAATGCAATATCATTATTCAACGGCTGTATCTCCTCACTGCATCGACCGATCTACACCTGATTTTTTTGTGAGTGGTGGGGGAGCGCTGCCGAACGGGTTCGTGTGAATCGCCCGGTGGACAGGCGCGGAAAATGCGTGACAGCTTCTGCAGTGGCTGGCGGCAGGCGGTGCGCGTACCCCAGCGGTGCTTGGCTGCGAGGGCCGCTCATCGCCGCTTGCGGCTTTAATTCTTATTATTCTGCCCCCCTAAAGAGGGGCCTTTTTGGGGGCTTTATCATACTCAAAAACTCACCAAACTTGGCAGACGCATGAAGACTGTTTCAAAATTTTGTATTTTAAGGTCGTCACAAAAATCAAAAGAAAAATGCCTCAACGGCGCCACCTAGCAATTTTCAAAGGACCCTTTGCTATTCACTTACTTCATCGTAGAGACATGAGATTTGGTACAGTGGTAGAGCTCACTAAGATGCTCAGAATTTACAATTAATGTCATAGTGTAAATATCACAGGAAGTCGCCCATGCTAGATTAAAGGTCTGATTTTGACCCCATTTTTGACGTTTACAACATTGGTATTTGATCGAACTCCTCCTAGAGATTTTTAGCGAGCGGCTTGGAACTTGGGCAGTCTGATCATAAGGCATGGCCAATTAAAAGTTAGCAAAACGGTGAGTTTTTGAGCATGCTGAAGGGGCGTGAGCAGGGGTCAAAGTTCACCTACTCGCCATGAAACACAACTGTTATATTTCATACACAAAAACTCACAGAGCCACCAAACTTTCAGTAGTTGATCACCACTAGGTCGCCTACAATATCCAATGGTCAAATGATGACATTGCTTAGGCCACGCCCCCTGACAACAGGAAGTGTCATGTTTTATTGTTAACAGTCGCTATGTTATCCCTGTAATAATTATAGAAAGTAACGTTATAGTTGCTAATAACTGCTAATGTTGAAGTTGAATTTGTTCTACACGCTTCTGCCTTGGAAAAATATTTGTCTTTTTACAAAAAGAATGTTTAAAGCCAGATTTGGGAACAAAGGTTATTCAGACAACGCAAGAAAAGGAAGCTTTGTGTGGGGAACTTTTGTCCTAGCTGTCTAGCTGCGTATGGCCCCAGGACAGCACAATAGTTTTCTTGAAGTATAATTTTGGAGAAGCAGAAACAAGTATTAATTTCAAAAGGTAGGTAAAAAAGGAAAAAAGTTTTTACAAAATCTTAAAATGTTGGATAATCGTTATTTCCATCTTGCTGTGAAAATTGGTGAAATATCATTTTTAATGCTTAGATATAAAATTGCAAGGCAATTACTAAAATTGCCTTTTGTTGAAAATGTTTTTTGGCATGCCATACTTTATATTTATAGGTAGCCTAGATGTGCATAATAAAGTGGAACTTAGAGTGGAACTAAAACCTGGTCTAAAAGTTTTTATGGAGCTTTAACTTGCTAAGAGTAATAACGTTAAATGATTATATCTTTAAAATGAGATAACTGTCTCATAAAATGTGATAGTTTACTTGGTCTAAAGAGATGATGCAATTCAATGTTATTTATATAGCGCCAATTCATGAACATGTCATCTCAAGGCGCTTTACAAAGTCAAACTCAGTCAGATTGTACAGATTGGGTCAGATTATACACATTGGTCAAAAAAATCCTATATAAGGGAACCAGTTCATTGCATCAAAGTCTTGTCAAGTAGCATTCTCTCCTGAAGAAGCGTAGAGCCACAGGGAGAGTCGTCTGCATTGTCCATGGCTTTGCAGCAATCCCTCATACTGTACAAGCATGAAGTGACAGCGGGAAAAAAACTACTCATTAACGGGAAGGAAAAACCTCCAGCAGAACCGGGCTCAGTATGAACAGTCATCTGCCTCCATCGACTGGGGGTTACAGAAGACAGAGCAGAGACACAACAAGACAACCAAAAAAGCACAAAAGCACACATTGATCCAGTAATCTGTTCTACGTTAGATGGTAGTAGCGGGTGAACTGTCTTCCCTGGATGATGCCACAGCTAACAGAACGCCAGACCAGGTGTACTTACTATTAAGAAAAAAGAGAGAGAACAAAAACTTAAAAGCTGTAATGACAACAGTGATGCAAAACTGGAGAACAGTAGACTGGAGAACAGTAGAACTGGGTAGAGTGAGAAATATAGGCCCTGATGTCCTCCTGTTACTCAAGCCTATAGCAGCATAACTATAGAGGTAGCTCAGGGTAACATGAGCCACTCTAACTATAAGCTTTGTCAAAAAGGAAGGTCTCAAGAGCCAGCTTCTAGTGGAGGAGTTCAAGTATTTTGGGGTCTTGTTCACGAATGAGGGGAAGATGGAGCGGGAGATCGACAGGCGGATTGGTGCGGCTTCTGCTGTGAAGCGGGCGCTGTACCGGTCCGTTGTGGTGAAGAGAGAGCTGAGCCAAAAGGCGAAGCTCTCGATTTACCGGCCGATCTACGTTCCTACCCTCCTTTATGGTCACGAGCTTTGGGTCGTGACCGAAAGAACGAGATCCCTGATACAAGCGGCCAAAATGAGTTTTCTCTGTAGTGTGTCTGGGCTCTCCCTTAGAGATAGGGTGAGGAGCTCAGTCATCCGGGGAGGACTCAGAGTAGAGCCGCTGCTCCTTTACGTCGAGAGGAGCCAGTTGAGGTGGCTCGGGCATCTGGTCAGGATGCCTCTTGGACGCCTCCCTGGTGAGGTGTTCTGGGCACATCCCACCGGGAGGAGGCCCAGGGGAAGATCCAGGACATGCTGGAGAGACTATGTTTCTAGGCTGGCCTGGGAACGCCTTGGGATTCCTCCTGAGGAGCTGGCCCAAGTGGCCGGGGAGAGGGACGTCTGGGCCTCCCTACTGAAGCTGCTACCCCCGCGACCCGACCCCGGATAAGCGGAAGACGATGGATGGATGGAAAAAGGAAAGTTTTAGGATTGGTCTTAAAAGTAGACAGGGTGTCTGCGTCACAGACCAAAACTGGGAGTTGGTTCCACTGGAGAGGAGCATGATAGCTAAAGGATCTGCCTACCATTCTGGTTTTACAGACTTGAGGAACCACCAGCAGACCTGCTTTTTGAGAGTGAAGTGGTCTGTTAGAAATTACTGAAGTTTGTACACAACATACACATGTGGAATATTGCTAACGTGTTACTTTAGCAATATTCCAATTGCTAAAGTGTTACTTTTACATTATTACTTTTGGGTGTGTATCCACCAATTTAACTGTCAAACGTTCATAAAAGCTGTCTTAATGCAAGAAACGAAACCCTTAAACACATGAAATAATTTACTTTAAATAACTAAAAAGGTTTTGCTAACTTTTCACATGAAGCTGGATTAACAGCTAGTAAGATACCTTTGATTTGACACCAGGGGTGTCAAACATACGGCCTGCGGGCCGGATCTGGCCCGCCGAACGATTTAGTCCGGCCCGGTGGCCAAATGCATTATCATTATTCAATGGCTGTGTCTCCTCTGTGCATCGACCGATCTGCACCAGATTTTTTGAGAGTCGTGGGGGAGCGCTGTCCAACGCGTACGTGTGTATTGCATGGTGGACGGGCGAGGAAAATGCGTGACATCTTCTGCAGTGGCTGGCGGCGGGAGGTGCCCGTACCCTAGCGGTGGCCCATAGGCCAGAGCGGCGCTTGGCTTGGAGGGCCGATCATCACCGCTTGTGGTTTTAATTACAAATTGCTTTTGGTCTCTTCTGAAAACTTCTTTTTCCAGGGATCCAATCTGGTCACAGCATCCATGGTGAAAACTGATGGCAAGTCCGCAACCACCATCTGTATATTATTAAATGGAAACAAAATTATTATACATGACATGCTTGAGGATTTACCTGATAATAAAAGTAGTGGCAATGGAACTCACATTAGCCCTGATGTAGCACACAGTCCCCATCAACAGCTGAAAATGTGTTCCCCCTTCTCAATGGTCTACCGCGCTACTAAATAAAAGTGGATGGCTTTACATACTGTGGGTTGTTGTTTTAGACTTGATTTAGGCTGCAAGTGCTGGAAAGATAAAATCAGTATTCTTGTTTGTACCCATAAACTTGGCCAATAAACCAAGTTAGAGTGAATTTCCAGATAGGAAGGACTCATTTTCACTTCTCGTTGCAACCAAATGACAGGTAAGCACTTTGAAATGTCCCTCTTGCTGCACTACAACCATTTTTACACACATTTAGTATTCTACAAATGTTTGCAGTATTTTATTAGGAAGGAGGTTTTAATAATCAGGCTGAAGATACCTTTGTTAAATTGCTTAGTTTGTTGGTTTAGTTTTTGTGCCATATTTTCTGCCATATATTTAATTTATTTTATTTTGTGAATTAAAAAGTGTAAGCAAAAATGCAGATTTTATTAGGAGACACAATGTTAACGAAGTTGCTGCAATATTTAAGCACTTTGTCACTTATTACAGCGATAGAAATATACCCTGTTAACACTAATAAATATTTTTTTTAAATTAATTGTTAATTGTTTTATTTATTTTTCCTCGTGAATAATGTTTAGCACTAATATGTTTGTTTTCCTGAGGGAATGGCTCCCAATGTATAATGTGACATTTAATAGTCTTAAATGCAGTTGTAAGGGTAAGTATTCCAAGTATTTATGGTACAGTACCATGATTAAAGAATGGAATACGTTATATAATACATTTTAAAGCAGGTATTCAGTATTTTCCCCATCACTGTATAAAGCATTTTTTGAAATAGTATTGCCATTCATTCCAAAAAAAGTAAAAACAACAGTTGTTTTGTTTTTACTTTTTTTGGAATGACCATGACCTGGATGACTGAGAATCTTCACCAGCAGTATTGCCATTCTGACTCATACTCCTTACCACATGATGGCGGTAATGGACACTGAAAAGCTGTTTGCCAATGACCAATAAACTCAAGAAGAAGAAGAAAATGAAGACAAAGAAGAAGAAGAAGAAGGACATTTGGAACACAAAATGGCAGCCTGGTTGCGTTTCGGTCGACTTGGTTCCTTAAAGGTAATATTTGTTCAGCTGTTTAGCCTTCAAGATGTATTATGGGATGATGCCAGATTTTTACGTACAACAGACGAGTGTGTATTTAAAATGCGTGCTGTGATAACACGATGCCCCAGTCGTGTTCCTAACGACCACGGAAAAATAAAAGGAAAATTGACAAGGGTATTTTTTTTTCTTCAAAAAACTTCATCAAAAGACTATTTAGTCTGATGTTCAATTGTACATAAACTCTATGATCAATGCATTTGTTACACTAAAACTCCCAATACGTTCCACAAAAAAACACCCGTTTTCTCCTTTGTTAATCCCTAACAAGTATTCAATTACTTGTCAGCAATTGCGGTATACTTCACATCATTATGGTTTAAAATATAAAAATAGGTTTCAGCTTTTCTTTCTTTCATCAGCCTATAAAATGACTAAATTATTGTTCCACCTGTTGTTTGGGTATACTTGTGCACAGATTTGATTCTAAATTTTATCATTCTGGTCATGAAATTTGATTGGTTGATTATATTTTTATTATTTGAATTGGTTAATGGCTTTGTTAAACAATTGAATTGTTTTATGAACTGATAATTTAATTTAGGGATTTATTTCTTTTCACATATTGTTTAGACCCGGGGGGCTTGAGGGGTTCATCACCTTGTATTCCTTGTTCATAGGCACCTTGACTGTAGGGCATGCTTGGGCATTTTTTTCTCACAGTAATGTTCATGTGTAGCCTTATTTTTAATCACAATCATCAGAACAAATGAAAAAGTAGTCTTTTGAAATGGAAATGCATTATGTAACAAATTGCAGTGCTCATGAATATAAAGTTGCTCTTTTTTCATAGAAAGGAGTGGAAAGGTATTTCTCTGTGTTTATCAGTGGTAAAGTGTCTTGTTAGTAAAATACACTGCTTCTCTCTGTATGTCGCTCTCTCATCATCACTGTTCACACATTTGCTAATTGTCACCTGTCGCGGGTAAGGTGTGGGTGCCGCAAGGAACCCAAATGATTAAAATCAGTGTGTACACTCACATCAGCCATGGTGCAAGTCTGGTTACCAAGGCTCTGCTCTCTTTGGTTAAAATTGATAATATAAAAATATGTATAAATGTAGTTTGGATTCAGGCAAGATATTATTTAATACTTGAAATAATTTAATAGTCCTTTTTTAAGCATATTTAGAGTTTTTCATCTTTTTGTCTTGTCAGTGTTGATGGTCCCCTCTCCTACAACATGTTTTATTCAAGATAATGTTTTGTTTATACATAAAAAAATAGGGACTTGTTTTATGAACATTAAAGCCTCCTCCTTAGAACTATTTAGGAAAGAAAAAAACATATTAGTTTCTGATCTAACTTACTTTTAAAGCATGATCAAATAGGTGTGACTCTGTTTGTTTATCAGATAGTTCAGTATGGCACTGTTCCAGGCCACACATCTCATGGAAAGTGTGGGTAGCAGGGGTGGAGTTTACATAACATCCAGGAGAATTTGTCTTTCTGGTACCAAATAGGGTTGTCCGAATACTAAAATTTCAAACTCTATGTTGATACCAAGGAAAATAGTCAATACTCAATACCATTTTCGATACAGAGATTTAAAAAATAAAGACAAATAATTAAATGCATAAAACATGTTCTATTAACATTAAAATTCACCTTTTTCAGTCAACATGGATCATGCTTTTTCAACAGAATCACAGATGCTAGTTAAATAAGTGTGCAAAATAAATGCAAAATAACTCAAATTTGCCTAGTAGCATGCTAGCCACAGCTAATCACACAATATAATGAAGACCACCGACCTGTTGGAATTCATCATGAAGGCCAGGGTGTAGGTCCTTGAGATGTTTGGCAGTGTTTGTTGTGCTTCTTGACTGTGTTGCCACCACTTTAAAGCACCGTTTGCACACAGGCTTGTCAAGATCTTTTGGTCTCCCTTCTTAGTTTGCCTCGTATGCAAAAATATTTTGTCAATACCATGCCAAGCTGTATCCAGATACAGCGTTTGAGTATTGATCCTTTTCAGAATATTGATATTTTTGACAACCCTAGTACCAAGTAGCAGGGTGATGAATCAGAATGCCCCAGCTGTTGACCTGGACCTTTAGGAGAGAGCTCATGTGACCGCTAGCTTCTCACAAGTCTCCAGAGTCTTAAAGTGCGTTATCACCAAACACAAAGGTGCCGGCCTGAACAACAGATTTAAATGATAACCCTATGTACAGGTGCAACAGAGGAGCGATGTGAGGCAACAGAAGTGTTTCTATCAATATAGTTTTGCCGATTAAATTGAAGCCAGAGCAACACAACACCTGCGATGGAGGCGAAGCAACAGTGGCTGGCGTTGAAAAATCTGAACTTTTGTGTCTTGATGCATCACGACAACCATTCAAGAACTGGGTGTGGTTGTGATGTGGGGTGAAGGACTGCAGCGGAGGCGAAGCTTTTTTCATTCAACTTGGAAGACAAGCTGATAGTGGCAGTATGCGGTTGGCCTGAGTTGTATGACCCAACCAATTGATACTACCAAGACAAGTCAAGTGTGAATGCTGCTTGTCATGACTTTTAATTAAATTTTATTTATATAGCGCCAATTCATGATACAAGTCATCTCAAGGCACTTTCCAAAGTCAAATTCAATTAGATTATACAGATTGGATCAGATTATACGGATTGGTCAAGTTTCCTATCCAAGGAAACCCAGTAAATTGCATCAGGTCTTGACAAGCAGCATCCACTCCTCCTGAAAGAGCGTAGAGCCACAGGGACAGTCGTCTGCATTGTCCATGTCTCTGCTGCAATCCCGCACACTGAGCAAGCATTAAGCGACAGTGACTTTAACAAGAAGGAAAAACCAGGAATCCTTTCAATGTAATATGGTAATAGCGGGTGATCTGTCTTCCCTGGATGATGTCACAGCTATACGAACATCAGACCAGTTGTACCTACTATGAAGAAAAAAATGACAGAGAACAACTAGAATCGTTCAACTTCTGAAGAAGTTGAAGAAGGCGCCCGCCTGGTGGTGCGTATAACTGAGGTTATTGAATTACTTGTAAAAAAAAAAAAAAAAAAAAAAAAAAAAAGGAAAGTTTGAGGGGCCCCCCATTGCACCAGAGGGCCCAAGCGGCCCCTTAGTACGCCTATGGCTTTGACCGGCCCTGGCTGGCTCTCTGCTGCATGGAAAACTCCCAACAACTGCAGCTCAATTTTGGGAGGGTTTGGGGTTGTTGCCGGTCTGAGGTGATTTGCAAAAAATCTATAAATCGTACACCAATGAGGGTTACATTTCCTGAATCCAGACAAAAAGACCTACATTTTGATGTATAATTTGTCTACGTAGAGTGAAAATTGAGCGAGTAGGCTGAAGTTGTTGGGTCTTTTTTACATAATTTGGACTTTGGGGTTGTTGCCAGTCTGAGGTGATTTGCGAAAAATCTATAAATCGTACACCAATGAGGGTTACATTTCCTGAATCCAGACAGAAATACCTACGTTTTGATGTATAATTTGTGCATGTAGAGTGAAAATTGATTGAGTAGGCTAAAGTTGTTTGTTGCTTTTTAGACAATTTTGTCACCAGGGTAGGTGAAAATGGCGTGATGAAAAAAATCTATAAGTCCTACACCAATGAGGTTTACATTTTCTGAATCCAGACAAAAAGACCTATGTTTTGATGTATAATTTGTCTACGTAGAATGAAAATTGAACGAGTAGGCTGAAGTTGTTCGGTCAACTTTATATATATATATATATATATATATATATATATATATATATATATATACACAATTCATCTACGGTGCAACATACTTATTTTCCAAAAAGGAACAATGGCTGCAAAACAGAGAACTAATGCAGGTTACAGAGCTGGGGTCCGTTCTTCGTACGTTGCTTAAAACATCCGAGATCAAATGACACATCCAAGATGATTTCATCCGGCTAATCATGATCCGGTTAATTGGGTTCCTCAAACACACCTGTTGTTTACGATTAGTATGGCTGGATTGAGTTATCTGAGACAACTGCGCGTTCATGCGTTTGTTTAAAAGGGGAAATGTATCGATAGTGGAAACAATGATCAGCAGCGCTGCTATTGGCTCTTCAGCATTTCCAGCAGAACACAAGCTTTTAATGGAAGGTTATGCCGAATTTGAGTCATTAATTAAAACACCTCAAAATCTGTTAAAGCCAGGAGAGAGGGCTGACAAAAATCAGCAGACAAATTAATGCGTAAATACTGTCCATGGTAGATGTTTCTATCACTTTCTACAGTATGAATTTTTGCATTTTAATAATTTGATATTTACTTTGTTCTTTTATATCAGAGACTCCACGGGACCCACTAGAACATGGGGACAAGTAAAAGTGAAATACAAGACTATAGTACAAAATGGTAGCCTTTAATTATTATACTTTATTTTAAAAAGGCACTTGTTATGTCAAGAGATCCAAATTTCAGTGTCATTCCTTAGACACTGGAAGTAAAGGACGCATGCAAACTGGGAATTTTAACAAAAAAAAAATCTTTTTTTTTTTTTTTAAACTTTATTTATCAATTTTCACAGCATATTCTTTACAGCATTCATGTTTTATACAGCGCTGTCTTACTTAACATATATAACCCTTACACAAAACACACATACCCAAAAAATAAAAAGTAAAAATTAAAAAATAAAGTAAAAACAATACAATAAATAGATAAATAATAAAGACAGACAAAAACACAAAAATTTGTTCATAGCTGACTAAAAGAATATAACAGTAGTTTAGTTATGATAAAATACTAATTTTAAACGTTTCCATGTATAGTAAAAATGGCTGCCAAGTTTTGAAAAATTTAGCAGTTGAACCTGCCAGTGTACACCTCAACTTTTCTAAATGTAAGAACCTCATGAGCTCTGAGAGCCACTGTTCATGTGTGGGTGGGGCCTTCTGTTTCCACCTCAACAGTATCAGGCGTCTCGCAATCAACGTAGCAAAAGCTATTGCATTTGAATTATATTTGGAGAGTAAACTATTGGGGGGTATGATTCCAAAAATTGCAGTTAGAGCAGAAGGTTCAAATGCAACATTGTATATTTCTGAGAATGTATTGAATATAGACAACCAATAGGTGTGAAGTTTTGAACATGCCCAGAAAGCGTGAATAAGGGAGCCGACCTCTGACCTGCATCGATTACATAAGGGATCAGTCCCTGGATAAAACTTAGCTAGCTTTTCATTAGAGAAATGCAACCGGTGCAAGACTTTGAACTGAAGGAGTCCATGTCTAGCGCATATTGAAGAAGAGTGAACCCTGTGAAGAATGGATTGCCAGAGCTCATCTGTTAATGTAATTGCAAGGTCTTCCTCCCAATGCGACTTAATAATAGAGAGAGAAGGAGATTGTAGATCTAGAAGTATGGTAAAAATCTTTTTAATCGCCCCCCTTTGATGGATGTCTATACCTATGATTTTATCCAGAGCTGTTTCTTCAGGCAGTTCAGGAAATGTGGGATATCTATTTTTCACAAAATGCCGCAGTTGTAAATAGCGGAAAAAGTGTGTATGCGGAATATTAAACTGTTCCATGAGTTGTGTGAACGAAGCAAAAATCCCATCAATGAAAAGGTGTTTAACTTCACTGAGTCCATTTCTTTTCCAGATTTTAAAGGCATAATCAGACATAGAGGGTGGGAATATGTGATTTGAACAGATAGGAGTTTTAATTGACATAAAATGTTGTCCTAATTTTTTCCTGCACTGCACCCAGATTCTCAGGGAATTATATAGCAGAGGATTGCATTTATAGGTACAAACCTCTAACAGGAGAGCAGAGGTCAACAAAGCAGGTAAACTAGTCTGACCACAATAAGACGACTCAATTTGAAGCCAAGACGGGGTTTCTGTAGAAAAGTCACTCATCCAATATAGCATGTTTCGTATATTTGCTGCCCAGTAATAAGACTGAAAATTTGGCAAAGCTAAACCGCCCATAGGTCTAGGTCTCTGCATAAAATCTTTACGAATTCTGGGGGATTTGCTATTCCAAATAAAAGCTGAAACGTGTTTATCTAGTGTCACAAAGAATTCCTTTGGGACGTAACATGGAATACACTGAAATAAATAAAGGAACTTGGGCAGTATGTTCATTTTTATAGAGTTGACACGGCCCATTAACGATAGTGGCAGATCACTCCACCTCCGAAAATCTAGTTTAGTATGCTCAAGAAGTGGTATACATTTTTTTTAAAGAGATCTTTATATTTGCGAGTAACTTTGACCCCCAAATAGGTCACGTAATCCGATTTAACTTTAAAAGGGAACTTTACAAATGAAATATTCCTGGTTTTAGAGTTTATACTAAATAGTTCACTTTTATGTAAATTTAATTTATAACCCGAGATAGTGCCGAATTGTTCAAGTATGGTAAGAGCATGGGGAAGAGAGCTCAGAGGATCTGAAATATACAGCAGGAGGTCATCAGCATATAAAGATAATTTGTGCTCCTGATCAGCTCTGTAGATGACCTTAACCTTATCTTCTGCTCGCAGCTTAATCGCCAACGGTTCAATTGCTAACGCAAATAAGAGGGGATAAAGGGCACCCCTGTCTTGTCCCACGATGGAGTGGGAAGTAACAGGAATATAATGAATTTGTTCGAACACACGCCATAGGTGAGGAGTAAAGTACACGAACCCAAGAGATGAATTTAGGGCCAAATCCAAATTTATTTAATATGTAAAATAAGTAGTCCCACTCCACCCGATCAAAAGCCTTTTCCGCGTCAAGTGACACGGCGACTTCAGGGGTTGCAGTTGACTCCGTGTATAATATGTTCACAAATCTACGCAAGTTAAAAAAGCCATGTCTTCCCTTTACAAATCCTGTTTGATCAGAAGAAATAATATGAGGTAAACATCGTTCTAGTCTGTGAGCCAGGATCTTAGATAATATTTTTAAATCCACATTTAACAGCGATATTGGACGATATGATGAACATTCAGTTGGATCCTTATTTGGCTTTAATAACAAAGAAATAGTGGCTTGACGAAGCGTTGGGGGGAGACATTGCCAATTGAATGATTCAACAAACACGTTTTGTAATAAAGGAGACAAACTATCTTTAAAGGTCTTGAAAAACTCAACCGGGTAACCATCTGGTCCCGGAGATTTTGCATTCTGCATTGAGCCAATTGCAAATTTAATTTCTTCTACAGTAATCTGTTCCTCCAGTTGATCCCTAAGTGTAGAGTCTAAAGTTGGGATCGTCATTTTTTCAAAAAATTTGTCAAACAAGCCAGGCATTCTTAAAGACTCTGATTTATAAAGGTTAGAGTAAAACATTTTAAAACTCTCATTTATGTCTTGTGGATCTGTAGTAATCTGTCCAGATTGGGTTTTAATTTCAGGAATTAAATGTGCAGTTTCGGATTTACGGGGCTGGTGTGCCAAAAGTCTACTCGCTTTTTCCCCGTGCTCATACCACATACTCCTGGACTTAAGGATCGCACGTTCAGACTTATCAGTAGAATTTAGATTAAACTCAGTTTGCAAGGTCAATCTTTGTTTATATAAATCCGGAGACGGAGTTATAGAGTGCTGTTTGTCTAATTGTGAAATCAGATCTGTCAATTCAGATAAACGTTTTACCTTTTGTTTTTTAATATGTGAGCAATAGGAAATAATGTGACCACGTAAAAATGCTTTCAAGCTTTCCCAAACTGTACTAAAAGCTATACCCGGTGAAATGTTTATTTTTAAGAAAAGTTCAATTTGTTCTGAAACATATTGTACAAATTCTTTATCTGACAAAAGAAGAGGATTGAGTCGCCAAGAATACACTGAACGTTTGTCTGGAAAGCTAAGTTCCAAAATAAGTGGGCTATGATCAGATATAATAATAATACTATCGTATCTGCAAGTTTTTGTATTAGGAAGTAGTTTTTTATCTATGAAAAAATAATCTATACGTGAATATGTTTGATGGACTGCAGAAAAAAAGGAATATTGTCGGGAATGTGGATATAGATATCTCCAAATATCTACAGCACCGTAATTTTGCAGAAAAGATTGTAAAACTATTGAAGACTTCGGGAGTGAAAAGTTTTTGGTCGAAGAGCGATCTAAAACTGAGTCCATGACAGTGTTCATGTCTCCTCCAAGTATCAGTTGGTGGGTATCAGTTAGAGGAAGGGAGTGAATCAGGTTATTGAAAAATTTAGAGTCATCAAAGTTAGGGGCATATATGTTTGCTAAAATAATGTGAGTGTTAAAAAGTGACCCGGTCACAATTACGTACCGGCCATTCGAGTCAGTCATTATATCCGACATTATAAATGGAGTGTTTTTATTGACCAGAATTGCTGCGCCTCGTGCTTTACCATTAAAACTAGAATGAAAAATTTGCCCAACCCAACTTCTTTTAAGTCTTGAATGGTCTATATCTTTAAGGTGCGTTTCTTGCAGAAATGCTATATGTACCTTGAGGCGGCGGAGATGAGAAAGCACCTTATTTCGTTTCACTGGATGATTCAATCCTTTTACATTCCAACTAATAAAATTAACATTGCAATCATTACTCACAGAGGTATAGTTAGTGGAACTTGACATCTACATACAATGTGATCTGGAAAATGGTCCAGATCACATTGATTAGTCCTGTCCACGGTGTACACTATTAGTTTGTAGTTAGCCAGCATCTGTACAAATAATAAATGACAAAAAGAAAACAAAAAGCACACACACAAAGCAAGAGAAGAAAAAAAAAAAACCAAAGACAAGTACCTAGACAAGTACCCACCCATCCTTTTACATTCAGTGTTGTCCCCAACTGACAAACACAACATCCCCAAAAGCCTCTCTGCTTTCTGTAGGAACCTCTCACTATAAACTCAACCACTGTCCCAAGTAAAAAAAAAAGGGGAATCTAAACTATAAATCACCCATTTGCCCTGAAGCGTATTAAAGAAAGTCACATCAAACAATGTGTGTAGTTTTACTTTTAAAACAAGAACGAACTTCTATAACAACTAAAACAACATAACCTATGATGCGTTTGTTTAACATCAAATATACGCTAGTTCGGACGGTACAGTTCGTTTGGTACCCAATTTAACAACACTACTATCCACTCAGCTGCCCAGAAATACAAACAAATGTACCATCCGTATGCATCAGTCTGCAGATGCAGGAGAGTCGCTCAAAACTTTCCAAACGAATCTTGTATCCTGCTCATTCAGGACGGGGACCAAACTTGGATTCAATAAAGGATTTCGCTGATTCAGGGGAATCAAACACTTTTGTTTCGCCATTCATGGAGATCCGAAAACGAGCAGGATAGATAAGGCCGTAGCGAACTCCGTCTTTTTCATGTAGTAGCTTCTTTATTCCATTGAAGGCAGCCCTGCGTCTGGACAGGTCGATGCTGTAGTCGGGAAAGATAAAGATCTGCTCCCCTCGAAACTCCAACTTGCCTTTCCGTCTAGCCAGCTGTTGTATCCGCTCCTTCTCCTGGTAGTAATGGATCCGCACAATAAAGGCCCGCGGGCGTTTTCCCTTCGGAGGTACCGGTGCTACCACCCGATGAGCGCTGTCCAGGAGTGGAGCCTTTTCCAGGCCGTCGGGACCTCCCAGCACGCCGAATAACAGGTCTGCGATGAATCTGGTGGGATTCCCCTGCTCCATTCCTTCAGGTATTCCCAGTATGCGAAGGTTACAACGTCTTCCCCTATTTTCCAAGTCGTCTGTTTTTGCCAATAACTTCTTATATTGGTTGCTTAGGTCCGCATAGCTGGTTTCCACAACTTCCAAGCGCTTGTCCAAATTCTCCAGGCCTTCGTCATATTCACCCAGTTTCTTTGTGAATTCGTCAACAGCAGCTTGAATGGGTGAAACGGCTTTGGCGATTTCTTCTTTAATTTCACCTCATAGGTTTTCGTTTTCCTCTCGAATTACTTCTTTAACAATATCGCGGAATGTAAGCAACATGGTCTGGTCTATAGCCGCTTTGCTAACAGCCTCCGGGTTATTAGCTTGCGCTCCTTTAGCAGAAGATTTAGGTGGCATCTTGATCCAGAAAAGATGGAAGTATGCACGATGATGTCGACTCTCCAGTTACAACTGGGCTGTTTTGGACGATTTTTAAACTATTTTTACAAAAATGTTTGGACCTCGTGGTTTGCACGTCTACTCCATAACGCGCCCCTAGTGGTCCTCTCACAAAAAAAATAAAAATAAATCTTTATCCATAAAAAATTAAAATTTTCCTTTTCCAAGTCATCCACAGTTTACAAAGTAAAACTGTATTGCTCCGTGGCTAGATAATCCATCCATAGTTTTTTCTAATACAATATACGGCTCGACAGGAAGCAAGCCTTTCAAAGTAAACTAAACTTCACAATAAAATGGCCCAAACAAATCTTCTTACTATAGGATAAAAATAAAAAGCAAACCATCATACAAATAACTTAAATATTTTCTATTTATGGCTCTAACACCACTTTTTCCTCTATAAAAGCCACTTTTAAATGATGTGTTTGTCTGTTTATAACAGCCACCAAGAAAATCTCTCTACAATTACACTGTCGCGCTGCGCTAAAGGATCCTGTCTATTGCGCAATATGCGATTAATTCGAAAAACTCTGCAAATTATTCTTGCACCTTCCGCAACAGGTTGCTGTCATAAAAATGGACATGGCTACGACAGACTTCCCTATCTCCTCCGCTTATACAGCCATGATCTAATCTTGTTTACATGAAATAAGCCTGGTCTGCTTGTTCGGTCTTTTTCGCATAAGTTTCACTTTGGGGTTGTTGCTGCTCTGAGGTGATTTGCAAGAAATCTAAAAGACCTACACCAATGAGGGTTACATTTCCTGAATCCAGACAGAAATACCTACGCGTTGATGTATAATTTGTGCATGTAGAGTGAAAATTGAGCAAGTAGGTGAAAGTTGTTCTGTGTTTTTTGGAGACTTTTGTCACCATGGTAACTGAAAATGGCGTGATGAGAAAACGATAAAAGATATGCACATTCCATTTTCACTTCTGAATAGTTCAAAGATATATCTACAAACTGGAAGTTAAACGATGTTCGTAGGTGAAAGCATGACGACACAGTAGAGTGTTGAAAATGACAATTTTTCGGTGTTTTTTTGCGAGTTTTGTTCCAACCGTAAGTCAAAATGGCGTCAAGTAAAAAAAGCCCTGATTGCGGCGTCGAGACGAACGTTTCGATATATAGTATGTGGGGGTAGACCCTACGGTTCAGCCTGTATTAACGGTGACGGAAGAATAATATGTAATAAAAATAATAATAATAATAAAGAAACCTTTATTAGGTGCATAACATAAGGCCTCCGCCTTGCATTTTCAATGCATAGGCGGGAGCCTAATAATAATAATAAAGAAACCCTTATTAGGTGCGTAACATAAGGCCTCCGCCATGCATTTTTAATGCATTTGGCGGGCACCTAATAATAATAATAATAATAATAAAGAAACCCTTATTAGGTGCATAGCATAAGGCCTCCGCCATGCATTTTCAATGCATAGGCGGGCGCCTAAAAAGGTGAAAGATGAAATAACAATCAAGCAATGCAAATTGGAGAACAGTGGGAGAACTCAGCACAGTGAGAAAAATAGACCCTGATGTGCTCCAGCAGCCTAAGCCTATAGCAGCATAACTGTAGAGATAACTCAGGGTAACCTAAGCCACTCTAGAACAGGGATTAAAGTTCTCCGTTGCTGCGATGGATTTTCGTCATTTGGAAAATGAGCGCAAATTGTTCCGTCTACACTTTTTATTTAAGGTTTTAAGCCGAAGCTGCTCTCAATAAATGAAATCTGGCAGAGCCGGAGCATTAGCCAATCAGAAAGAGAGTAGGGCGGGTCTTTGCAAAGCGGACATCTGCCAATCTGAGCTTTATCGGTGCTCAATCATTCTAACTTTTGGAACAGCATCTCAAACTAGCCACAGATGCATGAATGACAGGAGAGGTGATCAAAGGTTTTCTTTGGGTTTATGCAAACCAGCAAGACAGGAAGTAGAGCGGATTGACCATCTGACAACTTCCCTCGGTAAGCAGTCTGTCGCTGCAAAGCAGAGACTGATTATTGTATTGTGCGATCTGTGTTAAACTAAAATGGATGACATCATAGTGTTGGTTATGTCCTGCATTGTCCAGGTTGTGGTTGACCTTGTATGTTCATATGATTAATTTATACTGAATGTGACAATGGAGTTAATGTGCAGGTGTGAAGTAGATGATGTAATGATGCAAGCTGCTGTCTTTTGTACTAGTTGTAGTTTATGGAGGTTTATGCAAAACGTCGTCCAAAGCTGGTACTCCAGCTTCCTCCCACAGTCCAAAAACATGACTGTTAGGTTTATTGGCTTCTCCAAATTGTCCTTAGGTGTGAATGGTTGTTTGTCCTGTTTGTCTCTGTGTTGCCCTGCGACAGACTGGCGACCTGTCCAGGGTGTACCCTGCCTCTCGCCCGGTGAACGCTGGAGATAGGCACCAGCAAACCCCGTGACCCCATGAGGGATTAAGCGGTTTGGAAAATGGATGGATAAAAATTGGGACATTTTGCTACGGGCGGAAGGTCATTAAATGTAGTGGTTTATCCTTTGAAGGGTGGCTGCTAATAAGAGCCCCTGGCAGAAAAGGGGAGGTAGGAGAGAGGAGCAGTAGTAAGAGCGTTGAGGCACAGAAACACACACAGTACATATGGTTCAGAAACAATTTGGAATGAATACAAAAAGAACAATATAAACAGACTAAGTGATGTTTTAGACCCCATCTGGTTAGCAGATCTGTTTTCTGATCCAACGGGCAGCCATGACTGATTCTGAATGAAGGCTTTGTCAGCTGCCCTCCCACCTTGCCTCATGTGTACGCAGTACAGTAACAAAATATATAACTGATCGCTCTTAGTGCTCCTCTGTTAACCCAAACAACAGCAGGAGTTACTGATGGCCACAAGCTGTGAAAGCATCACAGAAGGCGCAGTTTAGACGGAGCTCTGAATGGACAGTGCTTTGAATGGATCATCCACAGCCCATTTGGCCCATTGTTATTTTTATGTGCGAGAAATGCCATGTTTGGGGTGTGTGCGTGTGAAGTCAGGGAAATGCATGTGTCACACGGTCGCTTCATGCTTGCTCAGTATGAGGAATTGCTGCATAGCCATGGACAGTGCAGACAACTCTCCCTGTGGCTCTATGCTTCTTCAGGAGTGAATGCTGCTTGTGGGGACGTTGATGCAATCAACTGGTTCCCTTATATAGACATTTTTTAACTAATCTGTATAATCTGATTTGAATTTGACTGTGGAAAGTGCCTTGAGATGACATGCTTCATGAATTGGCGCTATATAAATAAAATTTAATTGAAAATTTAAATTACATTAGAGTTGAGAGCCCTGCGCAAGACTGCCTTGCCTTTCTCTTCTGCTCTTCAGATTATGTGAAAAAAATCTCCCAAATCCACTCTGGTCGTATTTCTTTTTTACTGAGGCCTTCCTCTTCTTTTAATAAACATGAATGCGCTTCACTTCTTGCAACTTTCAACCATGTTTAAAGAGTACAGTGAGAGCATTGGAGCTTCAATGAACGGCTAACCTAGCCGCTAAGCTGTTAGAGCTACCGCACCCTGTCGGAGGTGAAACGCCTTTGGTTGCCCCAGCTCTTTTCCCCTAGGGTGACCCCCACTTCTACTTTAGAGTGTTTTGAATATATGATGCACGAAACAGAAAGCTATACTTTAACTGGTTTAATCTAGGAAAATTAAGAGAAATGTTTATAGACACATCAGTAATGATGAGCTTATGATCGAACACGATGCAGGGAGAAATAATGTAGCAAGAGTCCTGACTGATCCTCCTTTAAGCATTATAAAGAACATCTAGGTACACGGCCCTGCAAGGGCTGTACACTTCCTTACATATCATCAGTAAAATAATGTGTCACCACTCGGGTGCTATCTGATAGTCTTGTGCCATAGCCTTGTGTCCCAGACTTTGTAAGTGATCATGCTGCTCCCAGGATAACTGACGTTTCACTCCTACATCCCATTTCTTACAAAGCTAACCAGATACATAAACACTAGAAGTGCACATGGGAGGCCAGCAAGCAGAAACTCGGAAGGAAAGAGCATGGACACTCCCAGACCCGGCTGCAGAAACAAATTACAGGGGGGCATTCCATTTTTTCAGGGGGGCACATTTTTTCAAAAAACATTTTATATGCTTCAGGTTGAACAGTGGCTCTCTGACTACTCCTACAGTGCTGAGAAAGAAATTCTCAATAAAATCCCAAAATCTAAATAAACAAACAATTAAAAAGCAATAGTGTAGTCAGTGTTGCCAAAATAGGCATGTTTTTGAACACATTAACCTGGAAGAAAAATAGCTTATGGGTTGTAAAAATTTGGGAAACTTTGCAACATTTGTTGGGCTTTTAGAAAAAACAAACAAAATCGATCAAAATAGTTGTCTAGCAGAAAACAAACTTCTAATAAAATGCCATCTCCTTTAATTAATTTTATTGGTCAATTTATTTTTTAAAGAAATTGAATCTGACATCATCAATGAAATATAGTTAGAATGAATAATATTGATTAATAGTTATAATAAAACAAGAAAAGAATAATGGTTAATCAAGTGTCACTATGAAATTGTATTGGTCGATGTAAAGGCCCCAAGAGGGGTTGAGTTCTACTGATCAACTTAAAAATATGTCATGGCTGTGTGAAAGACAGATGTTTGGTTGAGCTATACCTTGTAAAAGAAATTATGTTTATATTAAGGTGTTTTACAACTCATGTTGGGAAGCTATTGATAAAAGTTTTCTTTTCTTTTTTTTCCGGTTGATATATCATGATTGTTAAAGTGATCTTGTGTGTTATTTGGTTGACTAATTGTACATTTTGTGTACATTGTGGCATGTTCTTATGTGTTTAACAGTTCTGTGCTTTTAACAGGAGAGAGTTTGAGATTTTGGCTTGTTTTTTTCTTTTAAGTTGGGAAGGTTTTATTGTGGGTTTGGGCTGGAAACTAACAGTGAGATACAACAACCCGTAGAGCTGTGTCTGGACTCAAAAGTCAAGCATTAGCATACATAAACATGTGTCAGGCTGAGTTCTGCTCCTTATGCTCCTAGCTGTCCTAGCTAACCCTCCTAGCGTGAATGTTTACTCCAGTGTTGATTTCAATGCTGACGTTTCAAACAGAAATTAATAGCGCTGCTTCCAGCTCTCTCTCGCTTGCTTCGTTGTCACTTTTTGTAATTCTTTGGTAATCAGACTGAATATCCATCCCGCAGTACTGACACCGATGGTGACCACAGCCGAGCCGCGGTGTCTCTGAAGGCTATGAATGTATGACCCAGAGACGCGCCCCACTCCAGTTATAATTGGCTAGCATTTTGCCTTCAGTCGTTTATTTGATTGGTTGAATTGTATGATTGACAAATCAAACATGGTACTAATAGAAGGTTAGCCACTCTGAGGTAAAAAACAAACCAAAAAAACAGCTTCCAGTCCAGGGCGGGCTCGGCTGGCTCAGCGGGCGGGCACGGCCCCCCAATGCCCGCCAATGTTGCCAGGTCTGGACACTCGCATTATGTAAGCGTGTCAGAATGATTGGCATGTGGGACAACCAAATCATAAGGCAATTCCCCCGGAACTTGAGGGACAGAAAGGGGTAAGTATATAACATCTATGGGTGAGAGCAGGAATAAAACTTTGAGCGGCAGAGATTGGTTATAGCTTTTACAGGCCTGTAGCTTCCACAGAGAATGATTTTTTAACTTCCTTTTTGTGAATACATAATGTATTAACTTTCAGGATGGAAGGACGATATTTCCCAGTATAACAAAAAGCGTTTCTGAACAGGATTACCAACTATAGCTTTAATGTGGTGCTTGTTCAAAAGGTTAAGTTTGTGTTATTACAACTTCATAACGGAGCTTCTACCCCTCGTTTTAGCGGCTTTGCAAACCTTACACGTTTGAGTATTTGTAGTGTTTCTTGTTATATCTGGTCTGAGAACAGCTGTTTGGTTCTTTAATTCTTTGTTAGTGCTTGTGCCCAATGCTATTTGTTTTTTCCCGTTTTTGTTTCTGCAGGTCCACAGCTGCGGCACTCTGATTCGTCACCCTGTTACTTGGTTGTGCAGTGAAGCTAAGGAGTCAGGACAAGCCATAAAAAAATTAAAGGGTCCCCACAACAGTAAGACCCTTTGTTTCTGTTGGTATTAGGTACTTATATGTGTCACAGTGATTCTGCTTTATGTGTATGGGTGCAGCGGGGAAAACGGGTCGGGAACAAGTTAATGTTTTTTTTCTTAAAATAAATTTCTAATGAACTAGATTTTGGTAATAACTGAAGTAATCCACAAACAAAAAAATCTATAAAATAATATAATAAATTGGAATTACACTGCTGATGAAATTAATTTATTACTTCTTAAACCCATCTGGCCCGATTTCGGGCCAAGTAGAGCCACGCCTATTTTATCAGGTTTTAAGAGTAGGTCAAAAACAGTAACGTTTTTTTTTTCATTCCTAAATACCTCCCAGGAGTAGTTTTTAATGTTGATAAAACAAGTAAATTTTTTTCCCCCACAAATGTATTCGGCTTTACAGCATTTCAAATTGACAAAATGCCAGTTAGCTATCAAATATTGCTGAATTTCAGAAAAATGTTTTGCTGCACAAACATGCTTAACCCCCCCCAAGGTCGGTAGTGTTAAAAAATAGAGAATTCAACCTCTTAAACACGATAGAGCAAGTCTCCCTCCCAACTGAATCTTTAATGGAGACCTCTCATGTCTGTAAATGATTGTTGGACCATGAGGTGGGCCAGAGTTTTGGTCACTTTTAAATACTGGCAGTCCTTTCACTGTAGTGGTAGCATGAGATGGAGTCTAAAACCCACACAAATGGTTCACTCTGAGCACATGTGACAGACGTGACAGAGTCTAGAGACGCCTTGGAGACCGTTCTGCTGCCTGCAACATCCTCCAGCATGACCGGTTTGGCAGTGGGTCAGTAATAGGGTGGGGTGGCATTTCTTTGGGGAGCTAGACAACCCTCCATGTGCTCGCCAGAGGTAGTCTGACAGCCAGTACAGAGATGAGATCCTCAGACCCATTGTGAGAGCATATGCTGGTGTGGTTGGCCCTGGATTCCTCCTAATACAAGACAATAGACTTCATGTGGCTGGAGTGTGTCAGCAGCTCCTCCCCCAGAACATCACCGGCCCTTCTAATCAGTTTGTTCAGTCTGTTGTTGTCAGCGACCCTCAGCCCACTGCCCCAGCATGAGACAGCAAAGACAATAGTGCTTAATTTAATTTGTAATGTGGACTTGAAGCATGGTTCATCTTCTCTTCGATCTGACTGCAACAGGCAGGATTCAGTACGAGGAAAGGCAAAGAGGGAAGTTCACAGCAACCGCAGTGAAGGTAGTTTCAGGTTGAACAGTGGACATTAGCGCTCCACAGTGTCAGCGGCGTCTGCCTCCTGTTCGAGCCAATAGAGGTTAATTGGAAATTCAATGCAAAACCACTGTTAGGAGGGTGCCACACTAATGATTTTAGACACAAATGCAGGATTTCAACAAATATACCCAAATTTGTCAAAATAATGACCAGTATATGCAGACAGTACTATAAGACAACCATGTTGACAGGTTATTGGCAAAAAGAAAGTTGATTTGGGGGCGAGTTACCCTTTAACAATGCTCTCCCACTTTTTGTGAGACCTTTGAAGATGAACTGAGATGTTTTTATATCAGATTAAAGAGTGATGGCATAATTGTGCTTTCTCACCGAATGCGAAGGAAGCGGCCTGAGTGGGTGAGTCACATATTATCCCTATGCAAAAGGCAGCGTAGTGACCTCGCAATTAGACCAACGATGAACAGAAAAGGTGCAGAGTGAATGAAGTAAACAGGAAAGTTAAATAAATCACAGTAAATGTATTACAATGTATTTCAAATACAGTAAGAGTGAATTATCTTGAATCCTTCAAATAAAGCAATAAGCACCACCTGTAGACCAAAACAAGATGTGTGACAAGCCTCGCCTCTCTCTACCTCCACTCCAGCTGCAGAATGTATCAAAAGATTTGGCGTTTTCTGTCACCAGAATAGTTTTTTTGGCCTCACTTAGCGTTGCTTTGCACCACATCGCTCCTATGTTTCACCTGTGCATAGGGATATCATGTGATTCTGTTGCTCGGCCTGCCACATTCGCGTTCAATGTGAACGCATCTTTAGGAATGGCAGCTTTTTCTGCAATTTCCCTTATGTTCTGTATTTATTTACAGAAGATACCCTCTTTATCCCCTATTGGAACCTACGTTGTGACTCCGGGAGGGAGTTAAAACTAATACACCTCAAAACCTCAGCACGTGTCTCTATTTTATTACCCAATCAAGAACCAACAATTCAATAATGAAAGGACACTTACCAAAAGGAAAACTCCCAGAGGATATTTTTGAGTAAATAAAACATAATCAAAAAGTATACATTTATTTAAAATTAAAAAGAATAGATTCTAAAATCAGAAGGTAACTATAAAAACAAACATTCAAAAGCTTCTAAAGGTTCTTCTAAAAGGCGGAGATGAAAAAAGTAAAAAAAGCTACTCTACATATATTTATAACATACTAAATAAGCACGATTAACATATGGGGAGGGAACTAATACAGTTTTGAGTAAAGGAGATTAAGTCTTTTTAATATGATGAAGCCAGTTGCTAGTGTCTTGTTAGTCGGCAGACCATAAATGGATTTCCCTTCCTCTTCTCCTGGCATGATCCTGTGGCTTCTTTTCCTACCTCCTTTCTAACTGACTGCACTATACCTACTGCACTTTTCATCGCAAACACATATACACTACCGTTAGAGTTTTTACGAAGTAGACCTTTTTTCAGATGCAGCCAAGTTCCCCATAGACCCGCTAATGACCTATTATTTGATTCAGATGTGTTAGACTAGGGGTATATCAAGGTTGCAGGACACTGGCCCACGAAGTCTGGAGTGCAGATGTTACCAGTAAATCAGATGGAACGATCTTAAATCTAATCAACTATTAAAACACAGTTTAACTTGAATATTTCATCTTTTTTTACCAGAATACGTCTTATTGTAAAAAGCTGTTTATTACTTATTCTGGTATTTATTTTTTACTTTTATTTTGGCCTTTCTGATAAGCTCATTCTGTTGCTTTAGAGCCAACTTGAGATTAGATTAGCTTGTTTTTTATTACTAAAAATTATGTGTAACTGTATTTGCCAGTGTTATGCCCAAATTTCCTCATTGCGGAATATTAAAGGAATTTCTTATCATCTTATTTATTGACAATTAATTTTAAGTTGATTGTTTGCTTGCATCCCTAGTCACAGTTATATACGGATACATGTCAGGATACCTAGGGGTTGGTTGGTGCAGTTTTTGTTTTTGTCCTTTTGGTATTGTCTCTCCTTGAATCCTTGTTTCTGTGATTAGTTTAGTTTCTGTTCAGTATTTATGGACTTTTTTTCAAATTTTGGGGGAAAAAAGTCCAGGTTTTTTTTTTTTTTACTTTTTTGGAATGACCATGACCTGGATGACTGAGAATCTTCACCAGCATTTTGTACTGTTAGATTCATCTCCTGTTTTAGCTTCTGTTCTTTATCATCTCTGTAGTTCTGTTAGATGGGCTCCTTCATTTAGTTAGGTTTTTCCCTCATGTCTGGCCATTCTCTTGTTCCCTAACCACTGGTTAGAGCAGCGTGCTTGCACTCAGAGAAGGATGCAAGTACCCGGTTCGATCCCCAGTGCCTGCACTCTGTGTCCCTGAGCAAGACCCTTAACCCCAGAACGCTCCCCGGGCGCCGCACATGGCAGCCCACTGCACCCCTAGGGGATGGGTTAAAAGCAGAGAAACCACATTTCTTTGCTCTGTACTTGTGACAATGCAATGACAATAAAGTTGAATTCTATTCTATTCTATTCTAGATTATGTTACTCCCCTGCACCTACCAGTTCATTGTTTTCCTTCTGCAGCCTAATTGCCTCACTCAGTTCATCTGTGTTTAATTGTTCCCCCTGTTGTTCCTTCTGTCTATTCCCCTATAAGTTCAGCCAGGTCTTTCATACAAACATTGTCAGGTCTTCTGTCTTCATCTGTTATGCTACCATATTCTGTTCTATCCCTGTGGTGTTCCTGGTTCCTGTAAGCCTGTTTTGTTCAATAAATTATGACCATCTTCAACATGCAACTCCCAAGCTCTGGTGTGTGTTTTAGTCCAACCACAACAAACCTCGCAATACAGTGTTTAAAACATAATACACTCTATATTATTTAACAACTTATTTGTGTGAAAAATATAAATAAAACCATTCTATAGAGTAAGAAAATTGTATATCAGTATAAAGAAAATTTACACGAGTTAATTTTGAATAGGCTAGGCATAACTTACAGCGTTATTTTGTTTAAACTTAAATCTTTTATATTATGAATGAAATAATTCCGTTCAGCTTCTTTATATAGCACATATTCACAACAGGGCACTTTACATGCTGTAATTGAGTTATGGCTGATTAACCTTAAGCTAATAAAATTTGCTGACAATTAGACACAATAGATATTTTTGCGCCTGAGCGAGAACAGAGCTTTTATGTCTTCAAAAGATGGTAAACTTAATTGGATTAATTTACCACAATGGATATAGCGGACTATCCTCAGCACAACAATACAAATTATCATGTTATCTGATTCATTTTAATAATTAAGGGCAACAGTGGCGGAGGAGTTAGGGAGTTCATCCTGTAACAAATGCCTGCAGGCAGTGGTCAGCGCTGATGTATGGCAGCCTCACTTCTGTCCAGTGGTGAGCAACAAATGTAGCTTCTTGAGCCCGTCATATGAGAATTCCCAGGGTTTCCAAAACAAAGCACAGCATTTGGTATTTTATCTTGGCCAAAGAGCAGCCGCCTGCAAACTTTGAAGGTAGTAAGAGAAGCGAGCCAGATATGGAACAGAATACAACATCATATACTTATCCTGTATAAGTGAAGTTTCTGTCTGGTTTCACAGCGCTGCTGTTTCACAGCATGGGCTGCTGTTTCACAGCATTGGCTGCTGTCAATGGCAGACTGTTGAGTATCTCTCTCTCTCTCTCGCTCTCTCTCTCTCGTTTGTATAAAAATGTGAGGACGTGCACTTTCTTTTCACTAACCGTTGCTAGCATTTACCAATAAGTTTACTATTTTCCTCAGCAGGAGAAGATGAGAGGGCTGCCGTGCGGGCTTGCAAGACTGCAGTTGCCTTTCCTGTTAAATCTTCAGATCCTGGCGTTTTGGAACCCTTCCTAGCTGTATCTGCAAATCCAGTCAGCTCCACATCAGAAATAGCTGCAGCTTCTGTCACTGTTGTTTCTAAATCTGTTGGAGCCAAGTCAAAGTCATTGGCTGTCCCTGCTTCATTGTATCTGTCTGACAGCCAAGAAGAGGTTTCCCAGATTCTTGCTGATGAAACTTCACCAGTATTTCCCCCAAATGCAGAAACCTCAGTTGAGTCAAGTAGTAAAGGCTCACCACCAATTGATTTTCCTGCGACCATAAGTGATGTTGTAAAAGCAACTATGGTCTCTTCTAAGCATGGAGATTCAGCAATCGAAGAGCTGTCATCCTCATCATCCAGCGACTCTGATGCAGACTCGGACTACGAATGCAACCGTGAAGATAAGAGGTTAGAGGTGGAAACTATGGCTAGAACCTATTCTTCAGTGTTATATTCACCTAGCCATCAGGAAAAGGGACAGGATGAAGAGCTTATAGTTAATGGGGTGACTAAAGGCATTACTATTGCTGAGACAGAAGCTACTCAATTTATAGTAGAGGCCTCTAAAGATATTTCTCAAGATTCAGGGTCTAAGATCCTCACTGCTACAAGGGGTACAGCTGATCTTGCCATTTCAAAATTTTCAATCGATGCTGCTCCTGTTATCACTCAGCAATTTGCTCAGTATGAACCTCCAGCTCTGGTTGTGACACAAAATGAATTTCCAGAAAAAGCCCAATCTAATGATCTTGTAAAGAGAGTAGATGGGTTTACAGCACCTGCAGATGGCCTTGGGGATGCTGCTGAGGAATCCTGGGAAAAAGCTACAATTGGGCCTGTAGAGTCAGAAACTGCCTTTGCTACAGTAGCTGGTAATCCTCCAGCTGAAGGTGGCAGGATTCAGCTGGATAGTGTAGAGGAGCTGGTGGACTCTGCCCAAGTTGTAATCGAAGCTACTGGAGAAGAGCTACACGCGGAGACCAGTGCTGCACAGCCTGAGGGTATACACTACACAACTCTGCCCCTCACTCCAAACCTTTAACTTTCCTGATTGGCTATGTATTTCTGTCACTAGGAACATATGTCTCTTCTCTCACATTCTGTTTGACTTGCAACATTTCAAAGGAGCAGTAAGCGAAATTTCATTATTTTTGACAGAACGAAAAAATTGTTTTGTGAAGAACTAAAGGTATCTTTTTAGATGGACTATGGTATGATGTCACATCGTCTCTCTCTCTGTGTTGTTCTGCAGTCTCTACATGCCATGCACACATTTAGGTGCACCTAAATGCCGTGCACTCATCTAGGTGCATGTGAATAGCTGCCACTCAGGGCTTAGCCCCTCCATGCCCATAAAATTGGTAGAGACACAAAAATGACGGATAACGCAGCCTGTGGGTTGAATCTTAACAGCATTATAAAGTTATGAGTTACTTCTTCACTCGACAAGTTCCTCCAAAAGCTGTTGCTGTCCTTTGAAAATATGTGCATACGAGGCGACGGGTGAGAAGGGGAGGGGAAATGGGTGTGGGTTTGCAGCTGTAGTGGAGGTAGAGAGAGACATCGCTTAATAGGGGGTTTTCACTGACGTCACTGGCCAACTTCCGGTCCGCCATATTGGGTGGTACACTTCCTTATCTCTAGTTGTCGTACACGTATTATCGTATCGCGAATGGATAAGTACGCCAGCACGCTAGAGCGACCAGATAAGGACGTATATCTGAGGAAATGTTCCGTGATCGACCATATGGACCCCTATGCCCTCCACGGTGCCTTGTTTAGCCGTAATCCAGATGATTGGCCAAATGTAGAGCACGGCGACATAGTGCATTACCTGGTGTTCGGTGCACACTCTTGAGGAAATGAGAGCTTACAAGGGTCTAGAGGCTCACAACCAGTTCACATCTGGTTATGTACATCAAGGAAATCGCCATCATAAGTGGACGGGTGAGTTTTAATAAGATGGTAAAAATGTAAACAATCCGACGCAAATGTGTCGCATGCTTCTGCGGTGGCTGACGGCCGGCGGTGCGCGAAGGTGCTTGGCTGCAGGGCCGATCGACGCCGCTCGCGGCTTTAATTAATTAAGCAGAACAATGACCAGTGCAAAATTAAGTTGTATTTACCGTATTGGCGCCGGTAGGAGCTGCAGATCATAAAGCCAGCAAACAGTGGGAACACAGCAACTCGTTCAAAGGTAAGCTGTGCTCAGACGGGCTCTGGCACATGCTAACCGTTAGCGCTAACAACCACTCACGCATGTAATGTACTTTTAACTAGCTGCTATGTGTTTCAAAGGTTTAGAACACACTCTCATTGACATCGGGATACTGTGGAAAGTTATGTTCGGTCGTCTTACAGCCGCGATCCAAGCGAGCCGACGACTCTTTGTTATCTCTGACGCTTGTTCTCCGTGGTTGCGCCTCCAGGCAGGAAAGCGGTGGAAAATTAATCTGTTTCTATGTTTTTCCCATGGCGATCATGTGTTGCGCTGTTACAGCCCACAATACAGCAACGGTTTACCATGGTTGAAATCAAGTTAAGGTGAAATTAATCAAATTAAAACACGGCTGAGAGAGGGAGTACAGTACGCGGTAGTCATAGGCAGTAGAGGCGGCGGAGGCAGTCAACATGGCAGCCGCGGAAAGTAATAAGTCATAACGCCCAAGCCCTATTATTAATATATTCTTCTTACATGTTTTAAATACTTAACAGTTAATTACCTGTGACAAAGTGAGCACCGCAGACTCTGGCGTATTCCAGCTTAACACCGTCCAAATCGGACCTGGATATCCGTGTCAGCCATAGGTGACTGTGTTGTTCAGAGAGCTGTTTTGTTTTTTCACACTGATTCACTATTACGGCTGGTAGGCGATAGAAAGAGCGTTGATCTCCACCTCCACGGGCCGTGCAACCAACCATTAAACACGTTTTCCCCATTGTTCACTTCCAATACTGCCTAAGGCGTCATACAATGCAGGTCAACGGTGCGAAACGACTGCCACCCAATATGGCGGACGCGTTGAGTAGTCACGTGAGCGTGACGTCAGCTGAAAACCCCCTATACACAGCTTGTTTTGGTCTACAGACGGTGCTCAAGCCCCGCCTAATTGTGAGAATTCGCTTATTGGTCCTTTAAGCCTTTATGACTTAAACATCTAACCTTAAAACTCATTCCTGGCTGCCAGTTAATTTGGCATGAAACTCATTTACATGTCAGAATAATCTTCCTTATCTTGATGCTTCAATGCTTCTTCTCATTTGATTTCCATATTTACCGTATTTTTTGGACTATAAGGCGCACTTAAAATCCTTAAATCTTCTAAAAAATCCATAATACTGTTAAAAATCTGTTAAGAAATCTGTTAAAATGTGTAAGTACGACTTTGGTAAGCAACAAAGCTGCTCAATTGATTTTTGGAGCGGTATGGTACACAGTGTCACTACCTCATCAGACCCCTGATCTGATCACCAGCAGTGATTCCCCCCCGAGCTCTCATCGGTCTCGCCGTTACCTGCTTCCCCTGTGCTCTGACAATTCGTCTCTGGCGCCCCTGTCCCGCAAGCCGGCATCTCTCTGGCAGATAGCGCGGTGAAGTTGGATATTAAAGCTCCGTGGGATCTTGCTCACAGTTGATCCGGCTGAGGGGTCCCAATTTCGGCCAGCGTCTCAGCTGCTCCCTCCTCCCACATGCGGTGGTGCATTTAGGGACTGTCAAAAAACTGGGGGCTTGCATGAGCTGTAGCTTCAGCCCAACAATCATAACAAAGGTTATTTTTTATAAAATTAGAACATAATTTGCAATAAAATTACACACAACATCCACAGCAGAAGCCAGAGAAAGATCAGTAAATCCTCCACAACCTGAAACGTCTCTGAAGCAGAGGCCAGGTGGATTCTCAGACTAAACTCTAATTACCTACCTGTGCGTGTTCTCACTTTATTTATTTCATGTACCAGCTTCTTAATCTCAGCCTGATTCACAATTTACGCCGCAAAATACAAACTTGAAGAAGTTTGATTTGATTTGTGTCTGACGAGTGAGCGAGTTACACTTTGGTAGAGCAGCACAGAGTAACAATAACGGAGTGCTTGTGCTTATTAATCAGAGTTATTTTCTGATTGTTTCACAGCGGTTACATCCAGCAGGTAAACACGCCCATAGCAACCTAACTCCTCAGCTCTCCACAGACCCTCCAGTTGACCTGTTTCTGTTTGAATATGCGCTTAAACCGCATCTGTAAAATGAACTGTGCCTGTCTGAATCACAATGAAAAGTATTACAGCCTTGTGTGTGACGGTCACTCAATTTAATCTCGTAAATAAAACTTTCGGCCAAAATGAATTTTTCCTCTGCTGGCGTAAACAACGTGAAGCGAGGAGACAATGAGAGACATTTTCTGATTCTGGCTCGTTTTCTTCTCCCAGATCCGTTGCAATTCTCTCCTGCAAGAATGATTAAAGCAGAGACCACAAGCCATGTGTGCATCTACAACACAATGCGGATATTTCATCTTAAAATGAAGCGTAGAAGATTTCTTTTAGATAAATACATTTTTGTGTTAATACTGTATTGTTCCGTTATGACACCTAAGCACCAGACCAAGGTTCTGCTGCTAACACTTTATTTTAGGACGAACAGAACGGGACAGCTTTCACCCCACCAGTCCCCTGAACCACCACTCCTTCACCTGGAAGCCACACATTTCTTCCGTATAATACCAAAACAACCTACTTAAAGAAACAGTAAGTGTGCAATAGCACTTAGCAATAAAGTCTAATACAGATCATTACAACACATTTTGTTTGATTAAATTTACAGTTTTTGATTTCAATCTTTACAAAGGGAATGTTTATTTACACGTCTTTATGGTGTGGGGGAAAAACACTGTCAGACGCCCTTACAGTTTTCAGCTCGCGCACCCCCTAGTGGCAGCTCGCACACCACCACTTTGGGAAACCCTGGTCTGGAAGACTGTCAGACTTTCATGTTGAAACTAGAAGTACATTCATGTAAAGACCTCCCACATACTCGGGTGTAGTTCACTCCCTGGAGGTCTGTGCAAACTCAAAGCGGACTCTGCGCATAGAGGTACGTGTCACACTATAAACTTCTCGGAGGCAAGAAGTCTTTACATTAAAACTGTTTTGTATGTGACACTGAGCTTGATACAGTGAGCTGCTCCAAGCAGACGGTCGCATATAGGGGGAAAAGGTGATGACAATTCTAAGGGCCCACAGCCTGCTAGGGCCCACACACAGCCCCCAGTAGCCTCAATGTCAAAATAACTATGCACGGAACTATTATATATATGCAGACAAATGGATACAATTAAAACAGAGCCACAACCCATACAATTATCTAACATCAACTCCCTTGCGCCTTCTTAAAAATGGTTTGGTCCACACCGCAGTTTGTTTTTCTCATCAGAATTAGGTTGGCACAAGTTAACTTCAGCAGGGTAACGACGGTCTCCAAAAAACACAAGTACGGACACCAGAAAAGAGTTGAGAAGGAGGCTAAGACTAGGAACAGCAGTGCAGGGGCCCAGGATATCAAAAACTTTTTTCTAAGAATGGTGGGAATAAAACTATTGAGGCCAGCTGAAACAATTACTTGTTCATTCATTTTGTCTGTAACATTACCTTTGATGGGATGCAGGCTAGATCCTACGTTAGCCGTCATTGGCCACGTTATACTCTGAACAAGTCACCAGTTCATCAAAAAAGAGCGAAGATACTGTAGAGCAACGGTTCCAGAACTGATACAGAACTGTCACACATATCACTATTGGACAATTTTCCCACTCTGAGGCTGCATTGAATTGTATTATAACACATTAAAGTTCTACTCAGGAATTATGAGCATTGGTATGGCAAGCTGTTTTAACAATTAATCCCTCG
The DNA here is from genome assembly GCF_011125445.2 of Fundulus heteroclitus. Lineage (NCBI taxonomy): Eukaryota > Metazoa > Chordata > Actinopteri > Cyprinodontiformes > Fundulidae > Fundulus > Fundulus heteroclitus. The sequence goes on from NC_046367.1 coordinate 3,462,957, forward strand.
ACTGGATATTTATTACTGACATCCAAGGAGACAATTTCCATATCAGTCAGTGCTTGATTGTTAAATACAATAAAATACCCACTACCTATTTGTTGAGTGGTTATTGAGAATGTATTTGCAATCAGATATGTAATAATGGGTTGCAAACCAGTGAAATGAGAATAATACAACCAATAATACATTATATAGCTAATAATCATAAACAAGAAAACAGATTGGCTGTGTTACACCGGGCACCAAGAACACTGAAAAACAAGAAGATTGAAGGTGGCAATAAATAGCATAGAGAGGCCCACACAGTTATTCTTTCAGGGGGTCAGAAACCCTAGCAACTGCCCTGGCGCGGAGTCCGCCAAGCTCTCAGTATGCACGAATATGTGGAAGCCTCTAGACAGCCTGTGCTCAGAGTACGCCCTTGCAACAATAAACTTTGTAAGTTAATTCAATATAAAGGTTACATTTATTTTGGCCTTTTATTAGAAACTCTGACAGAGACGGCTCTCTCTCGCTCTCTAAGAGAGAGAGAGACGTCTCTGCTCTCGCTCTCTGAGAGAGAGAGAGCGAGAGCTGTGTATATGGAGTGATATTACACACTTGGGAAGAATATTTAGTGCACCTTTATATGTGGACAAAGACATGTTAATTAGCTGTGCGCTGAGAGTCATGTTAGTTCACACGGTGGTGTTGGTGGTGAGATGATTGGAGTCTATTGATGTATTTCATGAGGTAGGAAATACATGGCGTTGATAATTAGATAATTAGAAAAAAAATCTGTTTTTAAATGTTTTCCTTTGATTATGAACTTTGTTTTGTTTTTAGCTGTTCCCAGTAAGATGTAAATGATCATTTAAACTTGTTTTTTTGTGTGTCTCCACACAAGCTCTGCTATTGTAGGATATGTTGTATTCTAAGCTGCTTTTTCAGAAAGTATGACTATGTTACTGGGGCCTCTTAAAATCCTCAAGCACTCAGAATCTTGTCTGTTTCCTAGGTTATCGGTTTATAGCATGTTTTTGCTGATTGGGGCTCTGAAATAACCCCTCCTTGAACTTGACATACAGTTTGGCCCAGAAATATTTGGGCAGTGAGACAATCTTCATGATTTGGGCTCTGCATGCCACCATGTTGAATTTGAAATGAAACAGCTACAATGTAATTGAAGTGCAGACGTTAGGATGGTCTGTCTCACCTCCATTAAGAGCTCCTTTGACCGCATGTCGTGTGTTTATAGCAACAGCTTCCAAATGCAAATGCCACACCTTGAATCAACTACAGACCTTTGAACTGCTTAATTGATGACAGGTTAATGAGGGAAGAGCCCATGCTGCCTTGTTATCAAGTGAGAATGCTATATAGCATTCTCACTTATTAAGTTCCTTCAGGTCTTGATTATTATTCCGTACATTTTTCGGCATCTAACTACTCCTGCATTCTTCAACCGATTTAAACAATTTTGTATCAAAACGTTCAGCTCGTTCACAACATTACTGCTATGTCTTTTGGTAATTAGAACTTTTATAATATTTAAAATATTTAACTTTTTGTGAGTTTTTTGCTCTCATTGAAATTGAATAGAGAATCCTTCAAATTCTTCACATTTTTCAGCTTTTTGATAGCTCACTGCTTCAGCCTACCTTCAGCTAGAAACGCCATTCAACTTTTAAAATGTTCAAATAACCTTCAGCTATCTTCAGCTACTTCAGCTTTTTCATATCTTTCACCATTTTTATATAGTACATCCTTAAAATAATTTTGCATTTTCATAAAATTCAGAAAAATTAATGCATTGCTATGATTGCTAGGGAGTTCATTTAGAGTGGCCACTCGGCCGTTCCTATAGATTTTCCTTCTATGAACAACTTCTTCTCACTTGCTCAATTTTCACTCTATTCACATAAATTATACATCAAAACGTAGGAATTTTTGTCTGGATTCTGGAAATGTACCCATCATTGGTGTGGGATTTATAGATTTTTCGCAAATCACCCCAGAGCGGCGAAAAACCCAAACGCTCTCCATTGATTTTCTATGGAGGTGTGGTGAAAAATCACACCTGACATTCCCAAGCGACACATGTTTTCACATCTTTGCTACCCCTAAACCGTTTCATGTACAGGCATGAGACTTTCACACATTCATGTCCAGACCCTTCTGGCGCTCACAAAAAAGGAATTTTGTCGATAAATGTTACGGTTTTGCCGCAGGAACAATTTGTTCGCGAGTAGCAAATGTGCAAAATCCTGAAAACGCTTTGGACCTGCATCCTTCTAAATGATGCACTTTTTTACATCGTTGCCATGCCTACACCGATTTTTGTACAAACATAAAAATGAGCACCACAGTCCTCAAAAGCCTGCTGATACTCACGCTGAAAGAATAATTTTGATATCTCTTATACATTTTCAGCTAGAGTGATTTGTTCGGGACCGTTTTTAGAGGATTTTTGAATTTTCGTCAATATTCCCCTTTATTTCATGATTTTTTGCGCCTACATTAAAATATTCCAAGAAAAAAACAATAGTTTGTCTTGTTCCCCTATCTGTTCCAAAATAAACACAAAAAAAATTATGTCTCTAGCGCTAACGGTTGACGAAAAATCCAGAGTTGTCCGAGGCAAAGTGATGCCATTTTATTCCAATTAGAGCTCGTCTGACCATAAGTCTCTGCCTACAGTAGACGGACACCAGCAGGCGTGAGTGAGTTTCCATGACAACAGAACTCTGCTGGCCAGAGGTTACTGCAGGTCAGGGACAGGCTGCCTTTGCTTAGAATTATTCCGTCGGTGTCTTAACTACTCCCGCATACTTCAACAGATTTCAACAATTTTGGTGTCAAAACGTTCGGCTGGCAGCATGCCTGCTATGACTCATGGTTATGTGATTTTTTTTTTTTTTGGCTGTTCCCATTGAAATCAATGCAAATTGCTTCAAATTCGTCACATTCTTCCTATACTTCCAATTCTTCTAATTGTTCTTAATCTTCAAATTCTTCACATTTTTCAAATTCTCCAGATTTCTTCAAAATTTTCAAATTCTTAAAAATTTTCAAATTCTTCAAATTTTTCAAATTCAAATTTTTTAAAATTTTTCAAATTCCTTCAAATTTTTCGAAAATTTTCAAATTTTTCTAATTTCTTCAAATTTTTCAAATTCCTTAAATTTTTTTCAAATTCTCCAAATTTCTTCAAATTTTTTAAATTCAATTTTTTTCAAATATTTCAAATTTTTCAAATTCCTTCAAATTTTTTCAAATTCTTCAAATTCCTTCAAATTCTTCTATTTCTTCCAATTTTTCAAATTCTTCAAATTCTTATTTTTTTCTCAAATTCTTCAAATCTGATTTCAATGTTTTCTGCATCTTCTGCTCAATCATTCTGCAGATTAGCATTCTCGCTCGCTGTTACGCAGGAACAGCTTTTTCTAGTTTATTTTGCATTCTTCTGAGTTAGTTAACCAATTACTTTTGGTCCCTTGAAAAAGAGGTGGCTACTTTTTAAAGAGGTGTAATTCCTAAACCCTTGCTCCAACTTGGATGTGAATACTCTCACATTACAGCTGAGAGTCTGGACTTTAAGTCCACATTGATTATATAATTGTATACTGAATGTTTTCATAAACAGCTAAAATAACAAAACTGTCACTGTCCAAATATTTCTGGGCTTAACTGTACATGGTTTGTGTTTTATGTGTGAAATGCTGGGAATGTGTTGAAAATTCCCTCATGAGGCTCTTTTTACCTTCTTCCAGAGTCAACAGCTGCACCTCCAGTGACAGAGGAGCCTTTTGACAACAGCAAATACAAAAATTACCAGCACCACAGCTATACCAACTACACCTTTGCAGACCTGGATGTAGAGATGGCCAAGCATCGTCTTCCTCAGCCCTCCTCTGGCAAATCCTCACCCAGACACTAGAGCAGATCGATGTGTGCAGTGGACATATACATTTCTCTCCCCAACTGCTTCATCTGCAAGGAAAATCTTGTCAAAGGGTTATGATTAAAGTACAGTTGTAAGAAATTGTGTGGGTTTTTTTTTTTGTGTGCCTTATGCAGATACTGTTTGTTTGGTGTAAAGTAACTGGTGTACAGACCCATTTACAGCATACGTCAGAAAGTTTGTGAGTTAACCTATAGATAGTGGATACTCATTGTTTGTCTAACAGGAGAAAGCGGAACACGTGAGGTACATGCTAGGTTTCTTCACCATATATATGTAAATATCAGGCCACGGAATATTGGGCCACTTGCTCATGTCATGCTTACATTCAGTAACTGTCCACAGGTCTGAAAGCAGGTTTCCATTTGTTAAAGTTAGTTTTTTAAAGCAAGCTTCACAATCTTTTGCGGATAATGTATTCACATACCTTGATAGCACCGGGCTAGTTGTCCCTGTGCCACACTGCATGTGCAGTCATCTTTGTTTGCAAACAGTAAATGGGTCTATAAAGCAGAGGTTTAAATGTGGGGGTTGCAGAGATACTGCACCCCATCCTGCAACCTCCAGGCTCATAATTCCACTGTGTTACATGGAAAATAAGATAAATTGTGACAGAATAGAATATTCTTATTCACATCTTTATTTGTATGATTAATATTTTGTCACTTTTTTTTTTTTTACATATTCCTTGTTAGCTAACTAATGTCATCACTTTTTTACATTTCAGGGTATGCTTAGGTTGTGTTACATTGCGTGTGCCTAGACTAACCTGTCCAGCCTCTCCATTACTCAAGGTTAAAGACCTCTCATATAAAGAGATAGACAAAGGATCAAGTGCTGCTTTTATGCAGTTTTAAGCCTTAGGAGGTAATTTTCATAGAGTGGAACAAGCAAATGGTTTGTATTATGTTTACCATTAAAAAAACAGCTGTTAACCTTCTTCCACACATTGCTCTCATTAAGCTGTGTAAAAATAATCCATCCGTGTTAAGATAAATGTAGAGCGCTGAAAAACTTGTTTAAATAAAGCCAATAAGGACTAGGCGACAAGACGTCTCCGCCCGCTTTATACATATACATGAGCCTGGCACCACAACGTACCCTTGCGTGATGACGCAACACAACTGCGGGTCCCGATTGCTGCAACCGCTTGTCAGTGTGACGAAGATTGGCACTCAGGTAAGCTGTCACTCAAAATCCCTCTTTTTTTCTTTCCCTATCAATCAAACAATCAGGGCCACACGCTAAAATGTCGTGGGGCAGGGCGCGTTAATCTAGCAAAGAAGCGGAGAGTGTTCTTTAGAAGGATATCGAAGCAACAGAGCTACTGGGAGATTATATACGTATAAAAGGGAGGGGGTCAAGAAATATGTCGACGTTTTAGGGGCAGAGGTGGATTGTGTTGGTGCTAAGGGCCACGGTTCCAGATGAGGCCTGATAGTGTTAGTTTATAAGGGAGGGGAAAAAAGACTAGGAGAACGCAGATGTTCCTGCACGATTGAGTGACGGGAAGGATTTGCTCTTACAACAAACTACTGTCGTGTGCTGCCAACGTTCTCTGTGTTCCTCGAATCTCTTTAGAGTAGATAACTGAGCATTATTTATTTATTTTTACATTAAAGACAAAATTAAATGTTTTATATTAGTTGGTCTTATGGTTTGCTTCTTATCAATCTGCAGCTGACTTATTTTCAGTGCCTGCTTAGCAACGTTACCATTTCTTTACTTTTTATTAAATGAGACGCGTTTTAGTTCTTTAATATGGCGATGTCAACGTCGGTTGCTGAATATTGCAGTTAAAGACGTAGTCAGCAGCAACCACTTCACTATATTTAGCATTAGCTGGATCAGAATGTTCTGTTTCAGATTTTTTTCACGAGCTAACGCTAACTGGGTGATATCGTTACAGGGCAGTTGAAAAAGGGGGGCCTATTGAAACTTAGCAGCTTTTGTTATAAATATAGGTGACCTGGTTAGAAAGTGGTATGTTAAAGTGTACTCGAATGATTTGTTGATGTATTGTTTGCACAAAATGTCTGCAGCTAACACTGGCTATGGGCTAATTCATAGTGGGTATGTTAACAGCTGCACACCAAAGCTAACTACATATCAATGTTACTAGCTGAATTATTAAAGGCGAACAGAAATAAACTCATGGATATGCTGTCTCTATATCTGTGTTTATTTCCACCTGTAATGGCTCCTCTTAGTCCCGTTATTTAGATCAGGAGATTTTATTTAGCTTTTACTTATTTCACATCAATATACAATCAATCACCACAGTTTTAAATGTTTTAGCTATCTGAAAACGTAATACTTGCTAGGATAGTATAGTGTTAATCTTCACAATGGCAGTAGTTTAACTGAACTTGTGTATTGTGTAGGTTGGCCATCTGTCCCTGGTTTCTATAATGTCCCGGTGCTGAGCGCGATGGCAGCCTCGTTGGTTTCCATAGACAAATACCCAAAGGGGGAGCAGCAGGTGGGTGCAAGAGACACCTCAATTTGAATACACATTCAGCATGCATATTGAAACTCACTTGTAGTAAAAACTATTGTTGACCAAAACATCTATCAACATTAGACCAGCTTGTTAACTTCTATCAGTTTGTTTAGTTTAGGTTTCCTAATGTTTTATCATCAGTAACATACCTGTGCAAATACTCAGTTATCTGGGTCATCACAACAGCAAACAAGAGGGGCACATTATGGAGTAGTTGTGCAAACCACGAGGTCCCAAGATTTTAGCTAAAAATAATTTATAGATCATCTAAAGCGGCCCAATTCTAAGATTTTTTTTGAGTTGCAAACTGGAAAGTCAACGTTATTTCAAATACTTCTGCCTTGTCTTGAAGCAAAATGCCTTCAAAACCATCTGCTAAAGGAGCACAAGCTAGCAACTTGCCGACTGCTAGCTATAGACAAGACGATGCTGCTTGCATTTCGCAATATTGTTAAAGAAGTAAGTCAAGAGGAAAATGAAAACTAATGGGGAGAAATTGACAAAAGCTGGTTCACCCATTGAAGACGCTATTGACAAACTCAAAAAAGATTAGTGATCATGAAGAAGGCCTGGTGAATCTAGACAAGCGCTTGGAAGTTATAGAAACCAGCTACGCAGACCTTAACAACCAATTTAAGAAAGTATTGGCAAAAACAGACGAGTTTGAAATTAGAGGAAGACGATGTAACCTGCAGGAGTACCTGAAGAAATGGAGCAGTGGAACCCCATCAGATTCATCACCGACCTGCTGTTTGATTTAGTTGGCGGTCTGCAGAAGGCTCCCGTCCTAGACCGAGCTAACCAAGCGGCAGCGGTGGTACCCCTGAAGGGACAAAGACCGCGGGCATTCATCGTACGCATCCATTACTACCAGGAGAAGGAGCGAGTACAACACTGGCCAGACAGAAAGGCAAGTTGGAGTTGGGAGCAGATTTTCATCTTTCCCGACTATAGCATCAACCTGTCCAGACGCCGAGCTGCCTTCAACGGAGTAAAGAATCTTATGCAGAATAAAAAGTTTGCTATGGTCTTATTTATCCTGCCCATTTTCGGATCTCCTTCATCGGCGAAACAAAGGTGTTTGATTCTCCTTAGACAGCGAAAAATTTCAGAGTCCAAGTTTGGTGCTTCTCCTGAGTGACCAGTACAGGAAAGGGTGTGAGGATACCAGATGGTACTATTAATTTGTTACGTCATACCCTTGGACTATGTTAAAATACTGCCAATTTTTGAATGGGGACAGGTCTCTACAAATTCAACAGAAATAAATGAGAGTTTTAAAGTATTACCTTGACATCTATGAATCAGAATCTTCAAAAGTTCCTGTGCTGTTTGACACTTTTTTCGAAAGGATGGTGATTCCTACTTTAGATTCTACAGTTATGGACCAAATGGAGGAACAAATTACTGTAAAAGAAATTAAACTGGTGTCAGGTTCAAACACCTAAAACATTCATTAACAACACAAGAAGGAGAGACAACAATGAGATTGGTTTTCAAATAATCTTGCAAGGAGATCGAACGGAGATGCTTAATACAGATGTCCAAATCCGATCTGAAGCAAATCCGTCGCCCCCTCTCTATTTATTAGGAAAGGGAATCCCTGGTTCCATTGTCAAGCTAAGGGGTAGGGATAAGCAAAATAACTGTGACCTTCGAGATAAAACCAAGCAGTTCACACAGTGCAGCACTCCAGATGGCTGAATAGAGTTCATAAAAACACTTATCATAGTCACAACATATTTCTCTGCTTTCTGCAGGCCTTCTGCAACTATAAGAGAGAGATCTAAAACCTTAAAACTTCTTAGTAGTAAAGAGTAAATATATAATAAATACAATGAAAATAGTAAATAACATAAAATATGTAGACATAGTAATAATAATTCTATCAACTGGCAATTTATTTAATGCAGAATGGAAAGACTCAAGGAGCGGCTGGCTATCCAGTTGAATTTTTCAAGACCTTTAAAGATAGTTTGGCTCCGTTGTTACAGGATATTTTCATTGAATCATTTAATTCGCAATGTCTTCCCCAACGCTCCGTCAAGCAACTATTTCTTTTAGGGGTGTCCTGATACAACTTTTTCACCTCCGATACAATACCGATATTGCAGCTTTGAATATTGTCCGATACCGATATTGACCCGATAAGATATCAGCAGGAGTTATACATACTTTTATAACTTATTTTGTAGTGTGTAATATTAGAAAACGGCTTGCTCAAGTGAATTTACTCAGAGAACAATAGTAAACAATGGGTTACATAAACTATAAACATAAGAATATTCTATATTGAATAAAATCAAATAAAAAATATATAAATTATAAAACCATGAAATAAATCTCAGTGAGTCCAGTCCCTTCGTCTTAACAAATAACTTAAGTGCAAATAACATTTCAGAAGTTTGTTGTTTGAAGTAGCCAGAGGTGTTGTGTCTTCACTTCCGGGGCCTTGCGAAAATTCTCATGCTGCTGTTTGTTATGTTGCTTCAAATGTGCGATGACGTTGTCTAATTAAACTTATATACCACCACAGGAAACTTAAGGATGACAAGTTTTGCACTCAGCTGTAACGTCTTTTTCGGACTTTAACAAAAATTACAGCTGCACTGCCGACATCACTCCTACTTGAGTAGCATAGCGTCTGCTAGTTAGCGGAGTTAGCTGTTGTGATCGCATGGGGTGACCGTGTGGGATACATGCTCTGCTGGATGTAAAGCGCTTCTTTAAGTGTGCTCATATCGTAAATTTTAGGTGCAGGCCGATATAATTTTTTTGGCTGTTATTGGACTTAATTCCGATATTAATATCAGATCGGGACATTTATTTATTATTGAAGCCAAATAAGGATCCACTTGACTGTTCATCATATTGCTCTATTTCGCTGACAAATGTGGACTTAAAAATACAGTCGAAAACCCTGGCTCTCAGGCTAAAATTAGGTTTATTTAATTATTTCTTCTGATCAAACAGGATTCGTAAAGGAAAGGCATGTTTTTTTCAACTTGCGTAGGTTTTTCAACTTATTGTACTACAACTCCTAAAATCACCTTATCACTTGATGCTGAAAAGGCTTTTTGACCGAGTGGAGTGGGATTATCTGTTTTACACTTTAAATAAATTTGACGCGTATTCGAATAAATTCATTATAGGGTAGTTCACGCGTGACGTCCCACGTGACGTCAGCGCTACATCCGGGTCCCGCGGGTAGGCAAAAACAGTACTGTTCTTGTCTACTACATGACAAAACGGGTGATTTAGAGCGTACTTTTACTTCGTTTATTTTTGGAATCTAAACAATGCCTACGACTTGTTGTGCTCCCGGTTGCACAGAGAGGCATTCCAAATCGTTGGATGTACGTTTCTGTCGTTTACCGAAGGAGGAAGGACGAAGAAAGAAATGGATATTTTCAATGAAAAGAGCGCAGGCAGACACTCCCAATGGACTGGGGGAGCCATCATACTACGACAGAATTTGCAGTCTACACTTCATCTCCGGTAAATACAACTTAATTCTGCTCTAGTCATTGTTCTACTTAAATAGCGGCGGAGGGGAGGTGGCGATCGCTACACGGGCCGGAGAAGCGGTAGCAGCAGCAGCCGTTGTCTGAAGCAGCAGCAGCAGCGGCTGCTGCTGCTGCTGCTTCAGACAACGGGCCGGAGAAGCCGCTGCTAGCAGAAGCTAGCAGCAGCAGCTACAGCAGCTGCTGCTGCTATTACGCCCCCGTTCACGGGCGCTAGTACTTCTGTGTTTACGCTGCAATGTCGCCGACACCGCCACCCATTTTAACAAGACAAAAACACTGTAATCCGTAGTGAAAAATGTTTTTTTTTAACCTACCGGGCGGGTCTTCCTATCTGCTGAGACGCGGCCTGTGTCCGACACCGCTTTGTGCTGTTGCACAAACATGTGTGAACAACATCCATCTATCCATCCATTTTCTGACCGCTTAATCCCTCATGGCGTCGCGGGCGTTGCTGGAGCCTTTTTCCTGATATAAAATAATTGTAGCCGTCTAGTGGTTTCATGGCTTTCATGCTCTCTCGTGTGTACTGGCCTGCCGTGTTTATAAGGCAGCTGTATGTCACAGTACGAAACCCTTGGCCAGCATTTCACAGACTAGCTCCGTCCCTTCAGGCTTTTACTGTGTGGATCTGGCAATCTGATACCATCAACCATCAACTTACTCTTAAAACAATCTTGTAGTATGTTATCTAAAGAAGAAAAATACATGGAGATCTCGTCAGTTTCTCTGTTTGCGTCCGCCATTGTGTTCGCCTTTTGCCTACCAGTCCGGCGCGCATGCGCGAAAAACCCGCATCAAAACAATAACAATGAACTACCCTATACTGTTGATACTTGCCTCTCCACCGTGGGACGAGAAGGGTGACCTCTGTCCCCTCTTCTATTTGCGTTAGCAATTGAACTGTAAGCAATCAAGCTAAGAGCAGAAGATAATGTTAAGGGTATCTACAGAGCTGATCAGGACCACAAAATATCTTTGTATGCTGACTACTGTTTGTGTCAGATAATTTGTGCTCTCTTCCCCGTGCTCTTACTATTTTTGAACAACTTGGTACGATTTTGGCTTACAAGTTAAATTTACATAAGAATTAATTATTTATTGTGAACTCTATGGCCAGGAAGATTTCATTTACAGACTTTCCTTTCAAAGCTAAATTAGATTATATGACTTACCTGGGTTTCAAGGTTAGTCACAAATATAAAGATCTCTTTAAAAACAATTTTGAACCACTTCTTGAAAAAACTAAGTCAGAACTTCAAAGATGGATTAATTTGCCACTATTGTTAATAGGCCATGTCAGTTCTATAAAAATGAACATATTACCCAAGTTCCTTTATTTATTTCAGTGCATTCCATGTTATATACCAAAGAAGTACTTTGAAACACTATGTTTCTATGTTTATCTGGAAAATATGTTTCTACATTTATTTGGAATGGTAAATCTCCCAGAATACTTAAAGATTTTATGCAGAGCTCTAGGCCAGTGGGATTGGCTCAGCAAATATACGAAACATGCTATTTTGGATCAATAACTTTTCTATAGAAACCCCAGTTTGGCTTCAAATTGAGTGGTCTAATTGTAGCAAAACTAGTCTACCTGCTTTGTTGACCTCTGTTTTCCCTTTAGAAGTATGCACCTATAAATGCAACCCTCTGCTATATAACTCTCTGAGAATCTGGTGCAGTGTAGGAAAAGATTTGGGCTGCATTCTATGTCAATCAAAACTCCTATTTGTTCAACTTACATGTTCCCACCTTCTATGTCTGATCCTGCTTTTAAAATCTGGAAAAGAAATGGAGTTGATGGGACATTCGCAACATTTACATAGTTTATGTAAACAGTTTATTGTCACAGGGTACACTCATATGTGCCAGACATGGGCTCCTTCAATTCAAGGTTCTGCACCGGTTACATATTACAAAAGAAAAGCTGTCTAAGTTTTACCCAGGGACTGATCCCCGGTGTAAGCGATGCAAGGCAGAAACGCGTTTTCTTATTCACACTCACTGGGCATACTTGAAACTTAATACCTATTGGACTTCTAAATTCAATACACTTTTAGAAATATGCAATGTTAAATTTGGCCCCTCCGCTCTAACTGCAATCTTTGGAGTTATACCTCCAGATGTTTAACATTCCAAACATAATTCAGATACAATAGCTTTTGCTATACTGATTGCGAGACGTCTTATTCTTTTGAAACAGGAGGCCCCTCCTACACATGAACAATGGCTTGCAGAGCTCATGAGGTTTTTGCATTTAGAAAAGATGAGATGTACATTAGCACGTTTAACTGCTAAATTTGTCAAGGCATGGCAACCATATCTCACCACAACCAAATCACTGCTATATTGTTGTAATTAGCTGTAAAGTTAATAGATTTTTATATTTTCCTTTATCATTATTGTTTTTGTGTATGTCTATTTGTTTTTGTATGTGTGATTTTTTTTTTCTGTATTGTATATTAAAATGAACAGCAGTTTATAAAACTTGAATGCTGTAAAAATGTACTGTTAAATAAATAAAGTAAAAAAACAAAACAGCAAACAGGTTTAAATCGGAGGCTACCAGACATTCGCTCAGTTTTTCTCAACACGTTTTGACACCTATCTAGAAGTCTTTGTCGAATCTGGTGGCTCGCACTTGATCAACCTGTAATTGAAGCAATATTGTTTTTAAGCACACGGAGGCCCATCCATTTGGGCAATTGTCAGAGGCAACTCAGTGACCCACTCATCACTGTCCTGGGTCGTTAGAGGCTATTGCTGTGTGTGAGTGGCGTTACATCGGCAGTCCAAGAACTCCACTCACACCAAACAATAGCCTCTGATGACCCAGGACAGTGATGGGTGGGTAATTTATTTGCATTTGACTTGTAATGTGCCTGGGAGGAGGCCACGTCGTACCACGACTGGTTTAAGGCTCTGGCGTCTTCCATCTGTCAGAGCTCCGCTTAAAAAGCCAGAGGAAGCCGCTCCCAACGAGTTGTGGGTGTGGGCCACACCCCCCAGCCAACTAGAGCCACCTGTGGAGCAGAGTTAGGGCACAGATACACAGAGAACCCTGACACACCTTATTGGTTAGTTTTAAAGCTGTTTCACGTGTCAGGATAATTTGCTTGATTTTTGCCCCAATCTTCCCCTTTCTTCATTCACTGATGGGGGTGGCTCTTAAGATAATCTTAAAGGGATTCATGAGTACTTTCCTACTAACTTAAAAATCTCTGTTACGCAAAAATTCAGAAGTTCTTCAAAAATTGTATATTTGTTATATTTTTCACTTATGGAGGTCGTCATTTTTTCACTTGTGCGTTGCATTCTGGGTTAATGACGTGGTTTGATCCTAATGGACTGGAAGCTACTGAATTAACACAGGAAGGTTAACGTTACCCAAGTTGTTTAGTATTCTATTTCATTTGACTGGTGTAAATTTAGACAATACCACACTGTCGCTGTTGGCTGTAATTTCAAAACAACAGACTAAGTGAGGATAGTCTTCATTGCTGAAAAAAGAAGAGCACCATTAGTAGAGCACGACTTCTGAAGGACCTACATTTGTCCCCTAAACACTGAGTAATTTTTATCAACAAAATTTATGACAACTGCCGTTACCCTGCAAAGCTAAAACCAGCTGCTGTGCCAACTATTTTTATCCATAAAGCGCCTAAACCCCGCCGCCTTGCGATCAAAAGAGGCTGGGTGCAACATCAGAGGCAGGCAACACCTTAAGCCCTTTTAAATAATGAAGGTAGTGCCACTGTCCCCGGTACCGAATGTGAAATCACAGAGCAGACTCTAAACAGGTGTTGAAAAGGATGAAAAAGTTTAATGTTACTCCTTGGCGTTTTGGTTGGACTTGAAGAGTGCTAGCATGTAGCATATGTCATTTATCCAGAATGCACTGCAGCGTAAACAACGTGACGACGTCCGTGTAACAATATTTTATTTATAAAAACTAACCATCTTACCAGTATTTATACTGTAATTTATATGTAAAATAGATGTTTCTGAAATAAAGTCCATTGTTACAACTAATCGTGGATCCTTTGGATTGTCCGTGGATTGTCCTGGCCCATTATCCTAGCATATGTGGTGTTCTCTGAGGACAAAGGAGCACACCTGCTGATTGTGACATGTTGCCAATCACACAGTGAGGTGACGGAAACCCAGAGAAAAACAAAATAAAACTCACCCTCATATCATGCAAATGTAGAGACCCCTGTTTGTGCTGTCTCCACTCCTGTAACCAGCATGTTTTTAATGTATTTTCTCTGTTGCAATGAGTCCACAAACTATTGCCTTTGGTTTTCCTCGTCGTCCATATGTTCATTTACTCTGAACTCATGTTCAATCTTGAGTGGTTTTGAAAGATTTTCCATCTAATAGCTGAATGATCTTGAGTGAAATCTGTTTGTATATGATGTGTTGTGCTTGGCTTCTGACAGGAGACAACACACTCTACAAACAAACAAGTCATAGTTCTGATTATGTTTATTGTTACAAGTGCTGCCCCTCAGGTTTTGAAAATTCGTCCACAATTTTTAAATCTACCTGTGTGAACAGGCTTTTTCTGCAAATTTGTCTACCTAGTCAAGTAGACCGGTGATCTATGTATCGGTGTTTGAATGAGCGTTGTTTTGTGAATGACTTTCATTGGTTCTCCCTGAAAAAAAAATGCTTTTACAACTTCAGTAGTTCTCACTGGGCTATCTGCCTCTTCTTTATGGTTGATCAAACAAAAGGTCTTTTTGAAAAATGAAATTATGAAACAGCTTAAATTGCCTTATGTTTTATATTTTATATATTTTTTTAACAAACTGTAATGCAATTTAGTGACATTTTATGTGATGTACCTTTATAAAGTTATGCAAAATTATAAAGTCTAGAGAAAATCTTACATGGTTTTCAAAATTTTCTCCAAACAGAAATTGGGAAAGTGTGGTTTAACACTTTGTAGAACCACCTTTCACTGCAGTTACAGCTGCAAGTTTCTGTAGGTTTTGCAGAGCTAGGTATTGAAATTTATCTATTCCTTTGTATAAAACTGTTCCACCTTAGCCAAGCCATCTTTATTTAAAAGCACACTAAAACAGCTGACCAAAGTGCTGAACAGACATGTACAGCTAGAGCATATATAAACACAGAAAATACCAAATATAAAACATATTGGGTATTTCCACACAAATTTGTTGTTGGAATGTGCCTGGGAGGATTGGCCTCCATGCGTTTAAAAACAGCAGCGCTCCGACTACAGGTTGCTCAAGTGCGAGCCATCAGAATTAATAAAGACTGTTGGGTAGGTGTCGAAATGTTTTCATAAAAACTGAGCGAAAGTATGTTTGCTTCCGATTTAAGCCCGTTTGTTGTTATCAGTAACATTAAGCACCTTGTCATGGTTTTCAAATGTTTAGCCCACATGCAGATACGAACGGGAGGCTCGGCACAAGTTCTAAGATGTTTATTGAAAGGAAACAACAGCAGGGGAAAACGACAACGTGTTGTTCAAGCGAGGTCTGAGCGTCGGGCTGGGGCAACTTGAATAAAAGGATAAAGTGAGCTCTGTCATGCTGCGTCAAAGGCTAATGAGAAAAGGTGGCTTTTTGGAGCAATTTAAAAATACAGTGAAGAGGCTTGTCTGATGTGTAATGGCAGTAAGTTCAAAAGCTTTGGAGCTGCCACAGAAAAAGTTCTGTCTTCTCTGAACTTTTGCCGTGTCCTCAACAAATCCAGCAGATGCTGGTCCGCTGACCTGAGTGAGCGGGAAGGGCAGTGCATTTGCAAAAGCTCAGATAGGTAAATACCTTTAAACCAAAGGTCATCAACATTTTTGAAACTGTACTTCATCGATACTATGTCATACAAAGAGCTACCTGTGCTGACGATTTGAACTACAAGAGTCCAAGCTCACATTAACTTCATGTAATATAAATGTTTTTAATGCTTTTGGCTTTTTTAAATCTATGTAAATACAAGTATGATTATCAGAATGAGCAACTGAATAAAATGGCACTTTAAACACAGCTCACCGGAAGGTTGTGCTATTTATTTGAACAGGTTTGTGGGCACCACATATGATCCTTGGGGGCCATTTGGTACCCATGGGCACCATGTATGCATACATTGAAGTGTGAAATTGTCTGGGGAAAACACGTGAAAAATTTTAAAGAGTGAATTAATTTGCAAGGCACTGTAAGATCACATGACTGACATGACATGTTGAAGTGGAAGCTCAGTATTGAGTTTTGTTCTCCAACTACTCTTGACCTTCACGTCAGCTTTTTTTTCTGTGTCAGCCTTTTCTCTGCCTTTCTCAGATTTTCTGTCTCATTTTTTTCTTCTCATTTTGCTTAATTATTACAGATGCAAAGCGTGGTACAGCTAGATTGTGACTCTGAAGCAAAGTTTGGAGGGACATTGGTTGAAGTGTCCAATCCAGTGCCCACTGAACCACAAACACCCATGGATGCAGACAAAGCATCAATATATCGGTAACAAAACCTTTTTAGTCTTTTATGACAGTAATGCTTTTGAGGCATCATCCATGTCGTTTATTGCTTCCTCTTTTTGTTATCCCCAGGAAATGTCATTGTACCCAGGGTTTCCGCAGGGTCTTAAGTCTTGAATTTGCTTTATTGAATCAAAATTTAAAAGTGCTATCACATCACTGTATAAACTATTTGTTGTAGTTTAATATTACTGCATACGTAAAATCTCCAAAGAATTTCATTAAAAAAAATTAAGTCACCTTTTTGTAGGTGGTTGCTTTGGCAGGCCAGATTTCCCTCCTCAGTAAAAGGCTTAGGCTTTACCTCGTTGACTTCACTCTGATTGGGTAAGACCATATTTGGAAATCGGTTAAACCCCACACCACCACCAACATCGTTCCCCTCTCCATCCACATCTCTGATGTCGGAGCAACATTCCTCTGTAAATCCACTATGGTATTATGGCTAGTGGAAGTATGTCTTACAGGATGTCGAACAGGTGAGGCCAGGCTGACCAATGACACCTGGCAGCGCGATTCATCTTCCACAACAGTGGGTCCAAATCTGTGTCCACGAGCTCTCTGCCCCACGCTGCTCTGCTGCTGTGGACCATGCAGAACTCGCTGCTCTACTGCTTCAGACAGTGCACATACTTTTATCAGACAAGACAGCATTTGGAAATTAAATAAATGTACGTGTAATGGCAGGGTTTTGGTTGCCACCTTCTGTGTTGGTACAGAAGTTGTTTTCAAAATCAGTTTGTTCAAAAACCCTATCTTGAATTTAATTTAGTAAATTGCGCTGAACATATGAACATTGCATCATATTGGACCGTGGTGAAGTTTGTCTTGGGTTGGATACTGGGCATTCACGGTCCACGGCTTCTGCGGTGAGTGACAAAAAACGGCAGCCCAAGATCAGCCTCCCTGTATCGGCTTGAACTGGAGGTAGTCACCGCTGAAACCGTGGAGCATAAATATCTAATATCCAGCCTAAAATAATGTATATTATAATTGTGTGGTACCTCTCCCTAAATGTATTTTTAGCCACTCCTTGGTCATAAAAGCTCCCTTCTTTGAGTGAGTGAGTGAGTGAGTGAGTGAGTGAGTGAGTGAGTGAGAGAGAGTTTTATTAATCTTATGGATTTTCATTCATAGTGTTAAATTTGAGTTGATGACACCTGCAGAAACCCTGTGTACCACTTTTAATATCAAATAGTGTTAAGGCTTGTGATATCTTTTATTTTTTTTTATTCTGGTGCACGAGGGAGCCCTATTGTAATTACTAAAAGAAGAATAGTTTTTGCAGTGTAATTCTTGGTTTGTCTTCTACAGACACCCCCTGTTCCCCTTGTTGGCCTTGCTTTTTGAGAAGTGTGAGCAATCTACGTTAAGCTCTGAATGTATCACTTCAGCCAGCTTTGATGTGGACATTGAGAACTTTGTCCGCAGTCAGGAGAAAGAGGGAAAGCCTTTCTTCAGTGAAGACCCTGAACTTGATAATTTGGTGAGTAGCACATTTGTAAATCTTTGGCAGTTTTGGCAAAGCATATTGTTTCACAATGAAATGCAGATGTTTGTTGCATTGTCATTCCATTTAATTCAATTACATTTTATATAACGTCAGTTCACGACACGACATCCCAAGACACTTTATAAAGTCAAATTTAATCAAATCATACAGATTGGTCAAAACTCTGAGGAAACCCAGTAGATTCCATCGAGTCTTGACAAGCAGCAGTCACACGTCATGAAAGATCGTAGAGCCAGTCAGTTGTCTGCATTGTCCATGGCTTTGCAGCAGTCCTTCAAATTGAGAATGCATAAAGTGACCGTGGAGAGGAAAACTCCCTTTAACAGGGAGGAAAACCTCCAGCAGAACTAGGCTCAGTGTGAACGGTCATCTGCCTCGACTGACTGGGGTTTAGAGAAGACAGAGCAGAGACACAAAAAGCACAGAAGCACACATTGATCCAGGAATTCTGTGTTATATGGTAATTATATGGTCATTCAGCAGATGATCTGCCTCTGCTGACTGATGTCACAGCTAACAGAACGCCTCTAGTGAAACACTGCAACCACCACAACACACCTAGCGTACAGCCTAGGTAGTGCAATTCCAATATTAGGTACCAAGTGTACCTACTATGAAGAAAAAAAATAACACAGAACAAAAAGTTAAAAGTTGAAATAACAATGCAAATTGGAGAACAGTAGGAGAAATTAGCAGAGTGAGAAAAATAAACCCCGATGTCCTCCAGTGACCTAAGCCTATAGCAGCATAACTACAGAGATAGTTCAGGGTAACCTAAGCTATTCTAACTATAAACTGCTTCAAAAAGGAAAGTTTTAAGCCTGGTCTTATAAGTAGACAGGGTGTCTGCCTCATGGACTAAAAATGGGAGTTGGTTCCACAGGAGAGAAGCCTGATAACAAAAGGACCTGCCTCCTATTTTACTTTTAGAGACTCTAGGAACCACAAGGTGATCATCTATTCTTGATTTAACAGGAAGCCATTGAAGGGAAGGTAAATTAGGAGAAATATGATTCCTCTTTTTGATTTTCATCAGAACTCTTGATGTAGCATTTTGGATCAGCAGAAGGCTTCGAACTGTATTTTGTGGATTTGTTACTTCAAGGCTGGACTATCGTAATTCTTTACTACCGATACTAAAGAATTACGATAGTCCAACCTTGAAGTAACAAATGCATGGACTAGTTTTTCCATCACTCCTGAACAATATCTTTCTAATTTTGCCAATATTCTGGAGGTGAAAAAAGGAAACTCTGGAAACATGTATAATATGGGATTTAAATCACGTCTTGGTCAAAAATAACACCAAGGTTTTTTACTTTATTAACAGAGGCCAATTTAATGGCATCCAGATGAAGTGATTTATTAAGAAATACATTTTTTGAGGACTCTGGTCCAAAGATGACAACTTCAGTCTTGTCAGAATTTAAAAGCAGGAAATTTAAAGTCATCCAGGTTTTGATGTCATCAAGACATGCCTGTAGTCATGTAAGTAATTGTTATGCCAGAAGCTGTTTGAATATGCTTATTATTATTATTATTAATTTTAATTTAGTATTATAATTTAAGTAATAAATCATTCAACTCAAATTCCGCTATAACAAAATATAGTTCAAATGGTGGTGATGTTAGCTAGAAGCTTGTAATGATTTATACTAATAATGCATTAATTAATTAGCTGTTATGAACTCATTTATGCTGGAATAAATGATCTGGTCGGATTTTAACCGACGAGGTTTATCCAGCAGACTGTGAGAACCCCAATATAACTGCAATTAGAGTTTAAATCCTTATTCCTTATCACCAATCCAATAATAATGTTTCTGTATTAATATCAGATGTTAACTTCCAAAAGGAGGTAGCTCTGAATTCTGAACAACCATGCAACTGTGCATTGGATTGAACACAAAACAATTTCTATTCCGCAGTTGTTGTTTTTATTGAACCAAAAGCAATTCCCTGTTACAGTAATTCTCTGATTCAACAACCTTAGAAATCTTACTCACTACTAAAACTAAACATGCAAAATATATATGAAAATAAAAGAACAAAACAAAACAAAAAAACAAATGGATTAAAATGAGCGGTTAGCAAATCTAAGTCCAGCTCACGGTTGTTTACCACCACATTCAAAACATCAGCATTTGACGTAGTAGCATTGACAGACAGAACAGCTTTGAGAGTCCCACTGGACGCTTTGATGTCTTACAAAAGCTATTCCCGCTAAGCTACCTCCAGTTCAGTTATACGACACCCTCCCAAGATGGCGACTATGATGAAGTATGATCTACCAATTTGCGTGATGCGTGAGGGGAGGTCCTAATGACGTAACCACGCTTACGCTGAGGGGCTAATACCTCGCTTCGAGAGGGCGCGGCTAACCGACGAGTTTAAAGGAAAACCGCGAACTAAGTCTCACACAAAGCGATCGCCTCAACTGATAAGGAGACGAGAGAGAGAGATAAAGAGAGAGGGGGGAAAGATGGAAGAATTTGAAAAAGAGTTACAGCAGGACCCGCAGCGGGGTCTTTACGAACTACAAAATCAAACACAGCAAAGTCGCTTTCACAAATGCATGCACATACAAAGAAAATATTCAGCAAAATAAACCCAACTCCATTTGGAGTAAAAAAAAAGCATTTACTAAGTCCGTAACACCTGCCCAGGCACAGCTTTATCACCATAAGTCGAAAAAGAAATAAAAGGGGAGAACCCCGTTACTTTGAGGTGATTCAGGAGTCCCGGCTTCGGGGTCCGGGAGTGTCCTGGAGCTCTTGACAACCACAGGTGCGCGGCTGTAGGCAGGACGAGCAGCAGCGGGGACGGGGTGAAGAAGCTCCTTCGTCTCTTCCTCCGGGCTTACAGTCGCTTTGTTGGCCAGACAAAGCGGGATCCTCTTTAGATCACTGGGAGATAAGGCGGCTCTCAGTCTTTTGATCAGAGGGAATTAAAAAGTACTTTTAAAGTCGACATACTGCGTCCACAAAGCAGGGGATAAGGTTTGCTTCGAAAAATCTCAGTCCAGCGAGAAACTCGAGCACGTGGTGTGTGTGTGTGTGTGTGTGTGTGTGTGTGTGTGGGGGGGGGGGGGGGGTTTGGAGTAGCAGCTGCGTGAAGAAGGGAGATTGTCGTGCGTGGCCGCAATAAATACATGTTCCCTTGTAATGTTATCTCTCCACTCTGTTGTTAGGGCGGCGGCCATTTTTGGCCCGTGTTGCACGATGGGAGTTGGTGGCCATTTTGACCACATTGCATCATGGGGAATGCAGTCCGTCACATCCCGAATTAATGCAGTCGTCACGTCTGAACTGGCATTACATACCCCCCTTTAGCTTTGAAGAGTGGGATGCTGGTCACAGTCTGTAAAGCTACAACCAAGTCCATTCTAGCGTGACGAAGATCCATTGTGCATGAGTGGAACAGCCTAATAGTCTTTCTAGTAGTCCTTTGGGATTCATGCAGTTCATTTCATCATCCACGAGGAGGGGAAAAAAACAAAGCATTCATTGTGCCTGGGTCAGTGACCTAGCCTGGGCAGGACTAAGCTATAGCTAGTAATTTCTATTGGCTAATAAGGCAAACAATAAAGTAATAAAAAAAAAAGAAATGCAAACTTCACAATCACCATTGTCGATACATTCATTGGTCATCAGGTTTGAACTTTGAACCAAGGAAAGGAGAGAGGTAAAAGGGCAAGGAGAGAGACAGCGGTTCGTAGTCTAATCAGCTTGTGGCCTTTGAGGAGCTGATGTTACGAACTTGGCGCGACAAAGGTGAGGGTGTCAATCCTGGTTTGCAACTGTTTGATCTGCTTGTATGCTGCATACGCCATCGCAGTAGTAATGGCCCATCCAAATACAAGGAGAACCACAATAATGGTCATAATGTGAGTGTCGGTCGACTCTGTAGCTCTGGGGAAGCGAAGCAGAGGGACCGAGCTCAACTCTGATGGAGTGAGACTGAATTTAATCAGCTGGGTGCCTGCAAGTAAAAGCTGTCTTTTAATGCCGACATCAAGTCGTGCTGCTCGTAAGATAACAGGGCTTCTGCCTCTGGGCTGCTAACGATCCAGCGGTTACCTGCCCGCTCAATTTCGGTCACCACACCTACATCAATAAGGGTCATTCTAGCCTGACAGTTTTGTTCAGGGGATTCATTCCTTAGACTACACAGGTAATTGGTAACGTCTCTGATAAATGGATTTCTTGGACATACCCAGTGGATGTCCTTGGTTTTGGTACACAAATCCAAATTGGGGACTAAATAGAGTTTGGGGTCAGCATCATGATAGGCCAACATTGAGGGGGTTTGTAGGTGTACGTGGGTCTCACCTTGCCAAAAACCGACATTCAATACTGATTTAAGCCTATACACATTAGCTCTTTCAATGATGGGAAGGTTTAGCATAAATCCTATCTCCAAGTTGTCAGGATTTACAAATATTGGAATTGCACTACCTAGGCTGTACGCCAGGTGTGTTTGTGGTGGTTGCAGTGTTTCACTAGAGGTAGATTTGAGAACCTTTTCAACCAAATCTACAAGGCTATTTATGGATGACCTAACCTCTCGAGTGAGGTCCTGCATTAAGTTTCTAACCACCTGAGTATATATCATGTCATTCTTTACCACTTCTGTGAGTGTTTCCAAAGCAAATGCATGGTGTTATTGCCAAGTGTGAAATTATAGATGTGAAGTTATGTATGGACATTTGTTTTATTAGTGCATGTTTACATGTCCTGGTTGAACATGCACCTGTCCTATTTAATGCTATGCATTGTTCTCTTTGGCAGGGGCGGAGTTAGGCTCCGTTCCCTGTGAGGAGAGTTTGGTGGACGGTTTAGTTTGGTTCATATGAACCCATGTGTACTCTGGACTTTGCACACTGGCTTCTAGGTTCTTTCGAGGCCACGACAAAGTCGTTCAGAGACGGTCTTTTAAATCAGTGATGCACTGGTGTGCTGTGTAGACGGTTGTCACACTGACGTCTTCAGGCTAGTAGATGAGATTCAGGGGAAGTGTCATTTGTCTCTCTGTCATCATCTGAAAAAGTGTCACCCCTGTGGAGCATGGTGAGGTAGAGCGGATTAGCATTAGGACCAGGGGAAGCTTTGTGTCCCGGTCCCTGCCATGGCTGCTGGCATGTCCTTTCAACATGCTGATCGCGGTGCGGTTCATTCGCTCCAGCTGTTCCGATGACTGTGGGCGGTAAGGGATGTGGAATTTAACTTCCACGCCCAATACGTCGAAAAGCACTGTCATGATGTTTGACGTGAAATGCGTTTCTCTGTCTGAGTCGATGGACAGGGGAAGGCCCCCATGGGCTGAAAACATGATTTAGCAGCAGGACTGCTGTGGTGACAGCGGTGTCATTCGGTGCCATTCTGTGAAGCCGCATGTTATTGTCAACAGATATTGGTTACCTCTTGACGATTTGGGGACTGGACCGTTCCAGTCAGTCTGCAAATGTGACCACAGAAATGTAACCCCCCTTCGCTGAAGCAGGGCTCGGTCTAGTGGTCGTGTGGGTTGTAACTGGCAGCAGGTTAAGCAGCCTTGTACATACTCCTGGGTGTCCTGGGCCGTTCAAGGCCGGGACGCCACCTGTTGGAGAGTTTTCAGATTAGCTTTGCAGCCTCTGTGTCCTCCTACTGGTGAGTCATGGACGTGTGTCAATGTGATCCCAAGTTCGTTTGAATCTTTGGGCTGAATGGGCTGAAACTCGTGGAGCAGCTCCTTAAGTGCTGTTTCCTTCGTTTCAGTGGTCAGTGCATCAGCTTTTTCCAGCTGTTGCATGATTTCTGTTTTGAAACCAGGTCAGGGCTCAGTGGGTGAGTCCCGGTTCTCTGGTTGAATTGGTGCTGGTTCTGTTGAGTTGGTTGCTATCGCATACACCAACAGGTTTCCTTCAGTTTCAAGCGTTGCACCACAAAAGGATCCAGCAGGCTGAGCTTCATGTTGCCTGATTTGGATCATGTTGGAAGGGAAAGTAAACACAGTGTCTGGAGAGTCCTGTCTGCCGGTCAAGAATAAGGGCAGGTCTCCACTGACGGGAATGCTCAGCTCAAAGTCGTGGAAAGAGCTTTCGATGAACACCCCAAGAGGTTTCTTCGCCACCACTTGGATCAGCATTTGGGTTAGATTCTCCACCAAGAGGTAAGCTGAGCGGTTGTTCAGCTCAAGCAGGGGTGTACCCCGGATGACCAGGTTGGATTCCTGGAAGAAAGAGAGTGGTTGGAAGAAAACCTGTTTGCTCTGTATTTGTTGTCCTTTCAGGATGACTAATCTGATAGGTGCACCTGCAGTCTGGGGTGGTATTAGCACGTTTGTTTCGCTAGCCACCTGGCAAGCCTGTGGGATGGTTTGCCCTGATCGCATGACTTCAGGGGTGCTCAGGAAGGAACTTGGGGTCACCTGGGCCCACAGGACCAGCTGTGCACCTAGTCGTACCAGAAGATCCGCACCAACAAACACTGGAGGATGTAAATTCTCTACAATGCTGAAAGGATGAGAGAGCTGTCTTGTGCCAATCTGTGCATAAAGTATGCACACACCCGTTGCATTCAGAAGCCGGCGAGGCCAGTCTGCTGGGAGCAAATAGTGGCTGTGTTTTGTTTCAGCCAGATGGGGCTTTTCACGGCACAAAGAGCTGTACAGATTTCTGCTGATTGCAGATTTCTCCGACCAAACAGCCAGCAGCACGTCTGGCATGAATGTGCTTTCCAGGTGCACACCTTCGGCCACTCTGGGGTTATAGGGTTCAACTCCAGAGTGTTTAAGTGAGCAGAGGAAAGATGTGTGGCTGCAGAGAGAAGTTCTCTGATCGCCGAGAAGCGGTGGTGTGTCAGAGGATTTGGAAATCGTCTGTTGAAGGCAGAAATGGTGCTAAGAGTTCTTTGGGCTCTTACCTGGTGGATAGGGACGGACGGTCCACTTCCAGAAGTAAGAGGCTTAGGAGTCCCCACTTGGGCCCAAAGATGACCATGATGGCAGTCGATGAGTGGAGCTAACCTGTTCAACAGATCCTGACCCACAAGAAAAGGTTCTGTGTCCAAAGTACAGATGTAGATAGAGTGCACCAGGGTCATGTCACGGAACGTGATCCTGAGTGTAGCTGGTGATGCCCACATTACAGGTCTCCACCTGGAACGGTTTCCCAAGAGACAACATAGCTCTGGTCACCTCATCAAATAAATCTGAGCACATCAGACTGATCTCGGAACCTGTGTCTTAAAGAGCATTTGCAGTTACACATCCTCCGATAACTGTCGAGCAGTATAAGCGGTGCGCATTTTGACGGTGGTTTAGGTCACCTAAAAACCTTAGAAAAGGGGGGTTCTGATTACCTGCTGATGGGATTTTAGAAGGTTGTTGGTGATTTTTCGGTTGGTTCCCCCACTTAATCAGATAAACTCTGTTAGAAGGGGGTGCCTGGTCCACGCCTAGTCATGCTGACGGGGGTTTTGGGCCCGGTTTCCCAGGAGGGTCGGCAGGATTGGATGGTGCCTGGGATGGCTGCGGGCGATCTGACGCACTGTTTCGGCTAGCAACCTGCGAAAAGTCTCCTCCATCTCCTTTCTCATTGACTCCTCTATGCTTAGGTTCCAGCCTTTGTTGCCATGTGTGCTTTTCGGCTTTTCCGACCTGTCAGTTTGCTTACCATATCGGGCTGGATCCGGCCTGTGCCATTTTTGAAACCTCTCACCTTCCATGCTGTCATGCTGACCTCTCCTATCCTGAGAAGCTTTCTTCTGTTGTTGCTCAAAATCATGTTGCTTCTTGGACCCAAATTTAGTTTTTGGTTTGAAGGGAGGCATCTCATGTCCCTCCAGACCTAAGCTCTTTTCTGGTGCGGTCTGAATCTGTAGAAACTTTTTTTCACTGTCGACTCCTTTGTTGGGCCGGACACGTGTTTCCCATACAACCTGCGTGTATTTCCTGATTTCCTGAATGGTAAGTCTCTTGGTTCTACAATGCATGGTAACATCATAACGCACGCTTTCATGAAGGTTGTGGAGGAACAAAGATTTGAAAGTGTGGTCTTCCTCCAAGCCGGGAGCATTTCGTCCCTGAAAGTAAGCAGCCCACAAACGGCGGTAATACTCCCTGGGTGCTTCAGTTCTCTTTTGCTGAATTGCAAAAGCTCCAAGAGTCGCAGAAGCTGGGTCTGTGAACACAGAATATTCTTCTCTTAAAGCCTGACAAAGAGCTGAATAACAGTCACGTCTAACTGGAGAGAGGCTTTCTATGAAAACATGGACACTTCTGGAAGTGGTTTTCCAGATAAGACTCAACTTTTCTCGAGCAGAGGGGTTATACAAGTCTAGCAGACAGCGCTCTACCTCTCTGAGATAGTCATCAATTGTGGATTCTGTATTGCTAGGATCAAAGCGCTCTATGTCTCGGGCCAGCGACTCAAGTTGACGCATCCACAGTCCCTGTTCAGGGTTCGGGGCTGGTCCATCTGAGTCCTCTCCTGACGACTCCTGCCTGCGGTAACCATGATGGAAAGGGCGCTCCAGATCTGACCACCTACCTGGCATCGGCGGCCAATCGTGGGACGCCGGGGGACCCTCCCTGTCATGAACTCTTGTCCGTGGACGCAGTTCAGAGGAGTGGGGTTCACCTGTGTCCCAGGAACGGTGCTCCCGTAGCCCTGGTGGGGGAAAAAGATCATAGCGGACAGTGTCAGGGATCAGGTGGGAAACGGGTGTTGTCCCATGATTTACTTCATGTGGATCAGTCCTGAAAGAAATGCTAAACACTGTAAGTTGTTTAGCATTTCTTTCCGTATCACACTGCTATATCTGTCCTGACCTCCTTCAGCAAATATTCAGAAAATATTCAGCAAAAAAACCCTAACTCCGTCTTGGAGTAAAAAAAGCATTTACTAAGTCCCTAACACCTGCCCAGGCAAAGCTTTATCACCATAAGGCAAAAAATAAATAAAAGGGGAGAACCTCGTTACTTTGAGGTGATCTCAGGTTGGCGATGTGCCAGGGAAGAAGGGAGATTGTCGTGCGTGGCCGCAATAAATACATTTTCCCTAGTAACGTTATCTTTCCGCTCCGATGTTAGGGCGGCGGCCATTTTTGGGCTGTGTTGCATGATGGGAGTTGGTGGCCATTTTGACCACATTGCATCATGGGTAATGCAGTCCGTCACGTACCGAATTAATGCAGTCATCACGTCTGAACTGGCATTATATAATTGATTGGATTCATCAGATTTTATGGATAAATATGTTATGCCAGGAACCTGTTGTTTGATTATGAATATTATTCATTATATTTTGCTATTATAATTTGATAATCATTCAAACTCAAATTGTAGCCAGGGCAGTCAAAAGTAGCCGGTCAACGGCGGCAAATCGCCGTCTATAGCAGCTCTATCTGCCGCCTACATTTCCCCGATTATATAATGGAGCGATATTTGTGCCTTCTGGTTGAGCGCGCAGGAACCAATCCGAGCTCAACTCTGGAAAACTCTTCTCGCGCAACACTCACGGAGAAACAGCCAAGGGAGCACACAGCACAGCTGGTGTTGAGCATGGAATGAGCAGGTCAAGTGCGCGAGCAGAAAAGGAACTGAGCGCGCGCGAGACTGGTTTTGAGCGCGCGCGTGTTGTCTCACTGCACGCTCAGAAGTTAGTAAATTGTCATATATTCACCTAATCTGATCTGTTTTATACGGTGCTAGTAAAAAATAGTAACAAATTTTATGCAAATATGTTCAAAACCATGATAACATGTGAAAATAGTTTTAAGAATAATAATTAAAAAAAAACAAAGGTTGTTTTTGAAGAATTGATCATTCACATTTTTTGCTTTTTATTCAATTTAAAACATGCACTCTGACTCCGTCCGTCCGTCCGTCCGTCTTCTTCCGCTTATCCGGGGTCGAGTCGCGGGGGCAGCAGCTTCAGTAGGGAGGCCCAGACGTCCCTCTCCCCGGCCACTTGGGCCAGCTCCTCAGGAGGAACCCCAAGGCGTTCCCAGGCCAGCCGGGAGACATAGTCCCTCCAGCGTGTCCTGGGTCTTCCCCTGGGCCTCCTCCCGGTGGGACGTGCCCGGAACACCTCACCAGGGAGGCGTCCAGGAGGCATCCTGACCAGATGCCCGAGCCACCTCAACTGGCTCCTCTCGACGTGGAGGAGCAGCGGCTCTACTCTGAGTCCTCCCCAGATGACTGAGCTCCTCACCCTATCTCTAAGGGAGAGCCCAGACACACTACGGAGAAATCTCATTTCAGCCGCTTGTATCCGGGATCTCGTTCTTTCGGTCACGACCCAAAGCTCGTGACCATAGATGAGGGTAGGAACGTAGATCGACCGGTAAATCGAGAGCTTCGCCTTTCGGCTCAGCTCTCTCTTCACCACAACGGATCGGTACAGCGCCCGCTTCACAGCAGACGCTGCACCAATCCGCCTGTCGATCTCCTGCTCCATCCTCCCCTCATTCGTGAACAAGACCCCAAGATACTTGAACTCCTCCACTAGGGGCAGCACATCCTCCCCAACCCGGAGAAGGCACTCTACCCTTTTCCGGTTCAAGACCATGGTCTCGGATTTGGAGGCACTGATTTTCATCCCGGCCGCTTCGCACTCGGCTGCGAACCGCTCCAGTGAGAGCTGTAGATCACACCCTGATGAAGCCAATAGGACCACGTCATCCGCGAATAGCAGAGACGCAATCCTAAGGCCACCAAAACGGATCCCCTCAACACCTTGGCTGCGCCTAGAAATTCTGTCCATAAAAGTTATGAACAGAATCGGTGACAAAGGGCAGCCTTGGCGGAGTCCAACTCTCACCGGAAACGAGTCCGACGTACTGCCGGCAATGCGAACCAGACTCTGACACCGGTCGTACAGAGACCTGACAGCCCTTATTAAAGGGCCCGGTACTCCATACTCCCGGAGTACCCCCCACAGGATCCCTCGGGGGACACGGTCGAATGCCTTCTCCAGATCCACAAAGCACATGTAGACTGGTTGGGCAAACTCCCATGCCCCCTCCAGAATCCTGCTGGGCAAACTCCCATGCCCCCTCCAGAATCCTGCTGAGGGTATAGAGCTGGTCCAGTGTTCCACGGCCAGGACGAAAACCACACTGCTCTTCCTGAATCCGAGATTCGACTATACGACGGACCCTCCTTTCCAGAACCCCTGAATAGACCTTACCAGGGAGGCTTAAGAGTGTGATTCCCCTGTAGTTGGAACACACCCTCCGGTCCCCCTTTTTAAATAAGGGGACCACCACCCCAGTCTGCCAATCCAGGGGAACTGCCCCCGATGTCCACGCAATGTTGCAGAGCCACGTTAACCAACACAGCCCCACAACATCCAGAGCCTTAAGGTACTCCGGGCGAATCTCATCCACCCCCGGGGCCTTGCCACAGAGGAGCTTTTTAACAACCTCGGCAACCTCAGCACCAGAGATGGGAGAACCTGACCCAGAGTCCTCAGGCTCTGCTTCCGCAATGGAAGACGTGTTGGTGGGATTAAGGAGGTCTTCGAAGTATTCCGCCCACCGAAACACAACGTCCCGAGTCGAGGTCAGCAGCACACCACTGTAAACAGTGTTGGTACTGCACTGCTTCCCCCTCCTGAGACGCCGGATAGTGGACCAGAATCGCTTTGAGGCCGTACGGAAGTCTTTCTCCATGGCCTCTCCGAACTCTTCCCACGCCTGAGTTTTTGCCTCGGCGACCAGCCGAGCCGCCTCCCGCTTCGACTGCCGGTACACATCAGCTGCTTCCGGAGTCCCACAAGCCAAAAAAACCCGATAGGACTCCTTCTTCAGCTTGACGGCTTCCCTCACCGCTGGTGTCCACCAGCGGGTTCGAGGGTTGCCGCCGCGACATGCACCGACAACCTTGCGGCCACAGCTCCGACTAGCCGCCTCAACAATAGAGGCGCGGAACATGGTCCATTCAGACTTAATGTCCCCCGCCTCCCTCGGGACGTGTTTAAAGTTCCCCCGGAGGTGGGAGTTAAAGCTCCGCCTCACAGGGGACTCCGCCAGACGTTCCCAGCAAACCCTCACAGTACGTTTGGGCCTGCCCGGTCGGACCGGCTTCCTCCCCCGCCATCGGAGCCAACTCACCACCAGGTAGTGGTCGGTGGAGAGCTCCGCCCCTCTCTTCACCCGAGTGTAAAAGACATACGGCCGCAGATCAGATGAAATGACAACAAAGTCGATCATTGAACTGCGACCTAGGGTGTCCTGGTGCCAAGAGCACATATGGACACCCTTATGCTTGAACATGGTGTTTGTGATGGACAATCCATGACGAGCACAGACGTCCAACAACAAAACACCACTCGAGTTCAGATCAGGTGGGCCATTCCTCCCAACCACGCCCCTCCAGGTCCCACTGTCATTGCCCACGTGAGCGTTGAAGTCCCCCAGCAAAACGAGGGAGTCCCCAGGAGGGGCACTCTCCAGTACCCCTTCCAAGGACTCCAAAAAGGGTGGGTAATCTGAACTGCTGTTTGGCGCATAAGCGCAAACAACAGTCAGAACCCGTCCCCCCACATGAATGCGGAGGGAGGCCACCCTCTCGTTCACCGGGGAAAACCCCAACGTGCAGGTACCGAGATGGGGGGCAACCAGTATGCCAACCCCAGCTCGGCGCCTCTCACCATGGGCAACTCCAGAGTGGAAGAATGTCCAGCCCCTCTCAAGGAGACTAGTCCCGGAGCCAGAGCGGTGCGTCGAGGTGAGTCCGACTATCTCTAGTCGGAACCTCTCAACTTCGCGCACAAGCTCAGGCTCCTTCCCCACCAGAGAGGTGACATTCCACGTCCCAAGAGCCAACACTCTGACTCTATTCTTTAAATAATCACCTGTCTTGAAAGCTTCCAAAATACATCAGGGAGACTCTATTTTTCAAAATTCTCCTTTTCGGGGCTCGGGCACCGGCATAAGTGCACCCTCCTACTTGATAGTTTATGGCCTGCTACTGTAAAAAAGTTTGACTGCCCTGGTTAGCTATAACAAATTTTATTCAAATGGTTGCAGCTAACTGATGTCACTCCACTACAAGGTAAGCTAACCGTTTAGAGCTACACTGTCCCGCTCCAAGATGGCGACTATGACGACCTACGGCCTCACGTCGTATGTAAGGGTGTGGCCCTAATGATGTATCTAACGAGGCCTGCCTAGTTTGGGCGGACTTTTGATCGGGAGGCAGTTACGCTTCAGAACAAAGGATTTCAAAGGAAGATGCGGGAAACAACTGTAGACAGAGGGAGAAGATGGGGGGGTTCTGAGTTGGCTGTCGGCGTAGCTAGTTCGCCTTTAACCCAAAAACAACACAGCCAAAATCACTTATGAAATGCATGCATACACATTAGAACATATTCAGCACAGTTAAATGAACTTCCCTTAATGCTTAGAGTAATTAAGCATTAAAACTATTTCCTAATAGGTTCTGCCCAGGCACAAAATATATCATCTTATGGGTGAAAAAGAGAGCTAAAAGTGAAAAGTACTTTTTACTTGTGTTGCCTCAGTGAGGATGTCCCAGCTCGTCCGTAGGTCCGTGGCTCCAACAGCATGGGAGGGGCAGCAAAAAAAAAGAAGGAAAAACGTTGTCATCGTTGTTTTGATTACACAAACCAACGAGCGGAGTCTGACGATCGCTGAAAGATAGTGGCTTCCAGTAGGATCAAAAAGGAATTAAAATTGTTTCAAAGTCGTGACCTCCTGCTTAGAATAAAGGGAAAAGTTGGTCTGGCGAACACTCAGACCAGCAAGGAATCAAACCATGTGCCATGTGGGGAAAACCCAACAGGAGAAACAGCAGTGTGTCTTCTAAATTTGGCAGCCCGCCAGGAAAGAAGACTGAGATGGGTAGCTTGGAATTGGAAGTATCTATCTATCTATCTATCTATCTATCTATCTATCTATCTATCTATCTATCTATCTATCTATCTATCTATCTATCTATCTATCTATCTATCTATCTATCTATCTATCTATCTAATTATACATACTTTTATTACTTATTTTGTAGAGTGTAATGTTAGAAAAAGGCTTGATCAAGTGAATTTACTCAAACAGAGAATGATAGTCAATATAAGAACAACTAACCTGTGGGTTACATAAACTATCAACTTAAACATAATAATAGTTTACATTGAATAAAATCAAATCTATATAAATTATAACCCATGAAAGAAATCTCTGTCCAATAAAAACAAATAACCTTTAAGTCCAAATAACATTTCAAGGTCACTTTTTTTATTTATTTAATTCAGGGTTTCCGTGGGTCATTAAAAATCATTAAAAGTCATTAAATTATTTTTTTTTATATTAAGGCCTTAATTGGCATTAGAAATCATTACACGTAATTATCGGTGGCATTTAAAATGCCTTATTTTTTTCTAAAAAAAAAGTTCATAAAAACAGTTTTGTAAGATATAACTAATTCCGGGTGTTGGCGAAGAACCAAACACGCTGAACTGCTTCCGGTTGATCGTAAAGCCGTATGTTTTTACAGTGTTCAGAAAAGAAGCTCGAAGCGGAGAAAGAGAGCTAGAGAATGGAAAAATGCAAATTTTAACAAAAGTGGGTGGAAAATTAGGAATTTGGGACATGACTGCAGCCTGTCGACGGTAAAGATGACGAAGGATTTTGCCGTGTTTGTAAAATAAATTAAGCTTTGCACAATGAGTGTAAATGCTTTACGATCTCACATGAAGTCGGACAGGCAGTGGTGTAGTCCAGGGTATACGGCGTATACCCACTTATTTTTCAGTCATCATTGCGTATACCAACTTCTGGAGCAATATTTGTGCCTTTTGTTTGAGCGCACAGTGAGACAGGTATTCATCGTTTAAATATCACGCCCGCGCGCTCAAAACCTGTTTGGCGCGCACTCAACTCTGATAAACTCCTCTCAGCCCACTATCCTCGCGCTCGGTCCCGTGTCTGTTTGCATGCTTAACCTGCTCATTCCACGCTCAACACCAGCTGTGTGCTCAATCGACTCTGTCTGTGTGCTTGTGACTTCAAAAACTGTCCACCTCACCAGCCAATCACAGTCGGGTTTCTTTCCATCCAATCAGCATGGCTTTCAAATACTGCATTCAGATGGATTAAATCAAAATGCTGCAGCTTTTGGCAGATATTATTAAACATAACCGTGGGATTGAAGAAAAAAACAACAACCAATAAACAGTTTAATATTTTTGCCTAAAATGTTTAGTTTAAAATATTTCATTGAGTTACTAAGTGAGGTGTGGAAAAATGTTTTTGTCTTTTTTTTCATTCCTACTTCTGGGAGGTGATGTAAAAGTGTCTTGTGATCATAATCATCATCATTGTCATCATTATTTAAATAGCACTTTAACACGAGGTAAAACAAAATAACATCTAATAAAATTACTTGGTTAAAGACTCAACAGTTTAAAATAAATAAATAAATAATAATAATAATAATAATAATAATAATAATAATAATAAAAACTAGAATCGTTCAACTTCTGAAGAAGTTGAAGAAGGCGCCCCCTGGTGGTGCACGTAACCGTCAAAGGCAAAGCTTCCGAGTTCCTTGGTCGTAGGCTTTTATCACTTGGGGATTTTAAATCAAATCTTCTGAGTGTGAAAAGGATTTGTCTTAGTCAAAACCAGCCGACAGGAGAAGGTCTGCATCCAAGCAGCATGGAAAATTGGTGTTATTAAAACATGATTAAATACTTTAATGTAGCATGAAAAAATGAAATATGTGAATAAAAATGTTAAAGGCATTACAAACTACTAAAGGAAGTACAAACTCTGTGAAGCAGAAGTTGGTGAGACCTTCCTACAGCTACTTCCAGTTAGCAACATGCTAAGCGTTAGCCGCTAACATGGTTGTGTCCAGTATCACCGGGTGATTGTACTCTGTTAGTTTGGTCCAAATCCTGTACTGGGAAGTTCCTCAAAAAGGGTGCCAATACTTGGCACCTTTTTTGTCACCAAAGCTCAATAATGTCACCAAAGCTCACCAAAGGCCATGTGTCAGATGCTGACACCCCACTCACAGAAAAAACTCAGTTAAATAGACGGAATGGTTAGTGCTTGGTTTGTGCACGTTTGTGCCGTTAAAATTAGCGTTTGTGCTGTTTTGGTTTTGAAGATATTAAAGAATATTTGTTAAGTTCATCTAGAGTTCACCATCCCCTCATTTTGCTTTAAATCCAACCAAGCTGGTCAAGTTCTTTAGTGCTTCGTTTGTGCAGGTTTGTGCCGTTAAAATTAGCGTTTATGCTGCTTTGGTTTCGCAGATAATATAAGTTTTAATTCCGGCCGGTGACGTCACCACAGGTCGCCGCTGCAAAATAAAGCGCTACATTGTTATTCCTTTGCTGGTGCTGAGCTGGAGCCAAAGCAAACCAGAGTGGTCAACTTCTTTAGTGCTGTGTTTGTGCATCTTTGTGCCGGTAAAATTAACGTTTGTGCTACTATGGTTTCGGAGATATTATGAATTTTAATTTCAGCCGATGACGTCATCCCAGACCACCGCTTCAAAATAAAGTGCTACGTTTTTCTTTCTTTGCTGGTGCTGAGCTGGATCCAAAGCAAACCACAGTGGGCTACTTTTTCAGTGCTTTGTTTGTGCAACAACAACCTTGGAATAAAATAAAATAAAGTTTTCATTAAGATTTGCAGCCCAATAGTTTTTGGGGAGCATTAAGTTTTTCATATTTTGTGCTGAGCTCAATACACAACAAACCAAATTGGTCTATATTTTCAGGCATTTCTAATTTAATCTATATGCTTTATACTTTCAGCTGATAGCACAGTCAATATATTCATAGTTGAACAATATTTCCCACTTCATGCATAAAGCCAATAAAAAGTGGAATGGTCCTTCAGCCTAATTAAAGGTTTAGCTTAGGTGGACAAAGGAACGTTTTAGGAGATCGTTCCTTACAGTGTTGTTATACTTTATAGGCAGCATGTTATACTTTACAGTCAGGAAACTAAAAAAACAAACAAAAACATGTGTCCCAAGAGATCTTTGCCAATAAGCAGGAATATATAAATCATTTTATAAGAATGCTGTAGGGGGGGGGGGAGGCTCGGTAGATGACACAACTTCATAGTAATGTTACTGATTTATCAGTAGAAATATATTAAAAAGACTTACGTTTTTTCCAGTGATGACAATAACATATGATTTACCGTAGCACTTTATTTTGAAGCGGCAGGCTGGGATGACGTCATCGGTTGAAATTAAAATTCATAATATCTCCGAAACCAAAGCAGCACAAACGATAATTTTAACGGCATAAACCTGCACAAACGAAGCACTAAAAAAAGTAGCCCAATTTGATCGGATTCGAAGCAAAATGGGGAGATGGTGAATTCTGGATGACCTTAACAAATATTCTTTAATATCTTCAAAACCAAAACAGCACAAACGCTAATTTTAACGGCACAAACCTGCACAAACGAAGCACTAACCATTCCGTCTATTTAACAGAGTTTTTTCTGTGGGTGGGGTGTCAGCTTCACGCAGCTCTTTACCGGCGCTGCAGCGCAGGAGAGATCGCGCTGCTGTTAGGCTTTTACTGCCATCCCTCAGTGCCGTGTAGCCTAGCCACCGCATTTCTACCATAATATTAAACCGACATTAAATAAACGACTCACCGTCACGTAGTTGCAAGGAAAACACCCAATGGAACACCCTTCTTCTGGGTTGATTCAACAATATCCTTCAGTAATTTAGGAAAAAACGGCAGCACAGCACAGCAAGCCACAAGATGGAGGAGTTCACCTCTGACCCGGAACTCAAAGACTACTGCTTGTTGTCTGCTCTGAATAATACACAGCGCCCCTCGAATTACGGCCGCCATCTTGGGGCGGTCGACCTGCTACCCTAACCTGCTGATTCAAGCTGAACACACTAACGATACCCCAGCACTGTGCGGCGTATTTTTGTTTAAATCGACGGACTATTGACGTCAGGGCTCGAGGGATAACTTTTCATATGTAAGATTAAAGAGATTGTGATGAATTTGATTGTTTTATTGTAGTATTTGGTATATTTAAGATATATGCTGGATAAATTAATTTGGCTATTGATTTAAATGAAAAAATCGTTTTTTAAAGCCAAAGGGAAATGAAATATTGTATTTGGTATATTTAAGATATATGCTGGATAAATTAATCTGGCTATTGATTTAAATGAAAAAATCGTTTTTTAAAGCCAAAGGGAAATGAAATATTGTATTTGGTATATTTAAGATATATGCTGGATAAATTAATCTGGCTAATGATTTAAATGAAAAAAATCGTTTTTTAAAGCCAAAGGGAAATTAAATATTAGGTGAAAATGTAATTCTCTGAAATTGGCACAGCTTGAAGTCGAACCTACGATCTTCTGCTTTGCAGCCCGACACCTAACCCACTCCCCCACAACACCAGTGCCGTGCTAGGCCGCGCATTTTTGAAAGGTCAACTGTGTTGAAGAAATGGTTTTTGGTGAATTTTGTTCCAACCGTAAGCCGAAACGGCGTCAAGTACAAAAAGCCCTGATCGCGGCGTCGAGACCAACGTTTCGATATATAGTATGTGGGGGTAGACCCTACGGTTCGGGCTGTATTAACGGTACTATAACAATAATAAAGAAACCCTTATTAGGTGCATAGCATAAGGCCTCCGCCATGCATTTTCAATGCATAGGCGGGCGCCTAATAAAGATCCTGGAATTGTATAATGGTCAGCAGGGTTTCCCGCAGCGCTATCTTGGCGAGGCGGCCGCCTCAAACGTAATGTCGATAGTTAACTATCAACATTATGTGATTAATCGATTCAAATTCAAATCTTTAATCATTTGATACCCCTAATATAAATGCATGTCTTGTGTCCTTCACGTTTGTTAATTTAATTTTTTGTTGTCTGTTTTTAAAGAGTATTAATACGTTTTCTGCTCGACGCGGTTCATGTAAATTAATACCCACTCCTGAGTCCAGACAGTAGATGGCCCAAGTTTAAAAACAATAGTCTAACCCACTGGATCTAGCTATTTACCTGAAAGAGCAGCTGATGGCTAACCAAGTAATGAATGAGAACGTGTGGCAGCATGAACGTTAAAGTATTTTGTCATATTTCGGCCTGAAAAATCAACAGAAAAGGTCAAGAGTAGATGAAGGGACAAACAGCCATGGTAATGTTACAGGACGAACTTTGGTGGATGGTGAATATTTGCAGGCAGCGTCACAAGACAAGAAGCAGCAGCAGCAGCCGATTTCTCCACCCTCCCTCCCAGGACAGGTTGCATGTTGTCTCGAGCCAGACAGCATGCAGGCCACATAACCTTGTTGTTATGTTCATTTATAAAACACTTGAAATGATCCCCCCCTCTGTTTTTTTTGCAAATCGCACACCGACTATATATATATATATATATATATATATATATATATATATATATATATATATATATATATATATATATATATATATATATATATATATATATATATATAGCGGCGTCTGCCACATTTAACATGGCGGACGCTCTGACGCATCGCAGCAGAGGCAGAACCCGCCCAACGACGCGTCTACATATATGAGGTCTAATGTCACCCTACTATGAATTTTGAAAATGGATAAATATTCCAATTGACCCATTTACATTGACCCAACTTACATCTTTTGCCATCTAACTGTCAGGTGGACCTTCAATCAGTTGTCTTCTTTGTGCTTTGGTGTTCTCTGTAATCACTGTAGAGGATGAGCTTGATGAGCTTGATGAGCTCGAAGACTCAACTTTCAAACATGATCTTCAGAACAGAAGGAAGCATCGGTTACCTCACTCTCGTCAACAGGACCCTCTGTACGAAATATAGGAGATTTTTTTAGTTTTCACCACAAATATATAATTTTACTCATTTATGCACTTTGATAATCTTATTTTTAATCTCCTAGCCTGACGAGATGGTTTTTGCGAGTTTGGAAAACTCCAAATCTTGCGAGAATTCCAGCTTGCAGGGCATGGGTGGGCGCCAGTAGTTTTGGTAGTATATATTGCTAGTAGAAAAACCTTGATGTGAAAATTTTGCCATACAGCCCAGGCCACATTTATATTTTACAGAAAAATGCACTGGAAGGAACATTGATCAATGTTTAATTTTTTTTTCTCACCAGTGTGCTCAGTGACCACTTTGAAAGATACTGTAGAAAACCTCAGCAGTTCATCAAAAATATCAGCATCAACATCGACTCCAGAGGAGTCCTTCAGCTCTACACAGACTCCACTTGTCAGTATGAACTGGAAAAAACAAACAAAAACACTCATCTTAACCTTCCAATTTATAGGTAATAATGAATAATCACGTTTTCAATTTGAGAAGATTCCATCCCAATTCAAGTCATGACAGGGCATCATTTGAAATAGCATTGCCTTTAAACAACCCAAATTAATAACTATTTCTATGAGACTTTTATGCTTTAAGCCAACATGCGATCACACTTGACGATTCATCTGCACTAAGCTTGCTTAGGTTTATGCCGAAATCACATTTCAGTTGTTGTAAAATAAGCCATAATCACTTTTTGGCAATTTAAATTATTTTGGCTATTATAGGATATTTTTCAGGGTGGGAAGTTCAGCCAAGTTAAATAAACTATAATCCATAATATTTGCCATTTTGTACTGTGCACATTGTCTGTACTTACATTTTTCACAATAAATAAATAATTAGTTGTAAAAACAACTAAATATTACCTAAAATGCTTTCTATTTTTAATAGGTTTTTGAGATACATCCATCAAAGCCTACAGTTAAGTGACAGAATGGTTCTAAATCTAAGCAAGCTTAGTGGTGCAGATAAATCGTCTAAAGTTGTATTTTATTGCTATAGCCCCGTTTAATTTGCAGTAATTCATGAGGACAAACCCCGACACTCAGCAGAGAAGAGGAAGAAAAGGGTAAACGAGACACACCTGTGCAGTAATCTTGGTAATCCAAATATAACTATTTAACTTGTGTTAATACTGTTTAATTTCAAGAACTAAACCCCAGAGAAAGACACTTAAAACAGGAGGATGTGCTCGCTCCCGCGGTCCTCCTCCTGCTGCTCGCTGCTGCACGGGGACGCGCCCGATTGTATCCCATTACTTTTTGGAACATCGTTGTTTAAGAGGATTTCCCCCCTGACCAACTCACATATGGCCAAATTACTGCACTTCTTCCAGCAGCAGCGCACACTGAGACGCAGATCATTGCTCGTGCAGAGCTGCTTCTGGAAGTCTTAACATCCAGAGAACAGCCAAAGGAAACATGCACCCCGTTTTGTTGACAAGAAAAACACAAAAGTGTTGATCGGAGAAACTTTCCCCGGCCGACAACAAAAACTAAACTGTGCTGAGCGATGCTACGTGCTAAGGTAACAATACAGAATGGATGTTTGTGCACAACATAAAAAGACCAGTAAAGATAATAAACCTGCAGCAGTTAAGATACCACCACCAGCCACCAACGTCACAGAAAGAAATTTCAGATAAAAAAATATGCTTACATAAGCTAATGGTAGTTGCCAAACCAACAAAAGTAGCAATAAACATAGCTTCATGAATGAATTTCAAGTAATTATAGCAGTCCTCTGTCACTGGAAGACGAATCCTTTTCTGGACTGCCTTTCTTTCGACACAAAAAAGGATGAAAGTTAAGCTTTGACGTTACAGACATGTACATGTTACAAAAATGTGAAAAAAAGTATTACTTAAAAAAAAAATTCCCTCAAAAGACAGCTGCATAAACTCAATCCAAGCTAGCGTGTAGTCCGTGCTAGCTTGGTAGAGCAAGTTTCCTGATTGGCTAGCAGGTGACTTTTTACATAATAGCTTAGCTAGTAGTCTAGCAATGCCAGCTTTTTAAAATACACCAT
This sequence comes from Fundulus heteroclitus, assembly GCF_011125445.2. Lineage (NCBI taxonomy): Eukaryota > Metazoa > Chordata > Actinopteri > Cyprinodontiformes > Fundulidae > Fundulus > Fundulus heteroclitus. The sequence goes on from NC_046367.1 coordinate 3,502,825, forward strand.
TTTAGGCTATACATACAGACACTTTGAATATGGGGTAAAATGACAACCAGTACTGACTAACTATAACATTAAAATTAAAATTTACCTTTCGGTTAAATTTTGGCAGATGGGATCTTTAGTTTGCTGAACTGTTAAAATCAATGCAAAAAAACTCGATTACTTTTATTAAATTTGTCAAGACCATCAATTAAAAGCATATTTTCATTGAAATACTGTTCCTGTCTGGGCATTTTTCTTACCTTTTGGAAATAAATTTGTCCTCCCTGTTGCTCCGCACTGGAAAATAAGATGCCGTCTCCTTCACCCAAAAAATTAGGTTACACGTTTGCAGATGTTAGTTGAGGGCGTGGCTTAAACTAAACACCAACCAGTTAACGCTCCAATCTAACAACATAAATATGTCACAAGTGACACTGACAATGTTATTTTACTGCTGTGTATTGTTAATATAACTCCCACACAATTTAATTAACACTACCCCTAAGATTTTAACACTGGCATTTCTGCTGTGTATGACCGCCACTTGGGATTTTTTGGATTGTTTGTTCATCTACAAACTGCATTCAATAAATGGGAACGCCCACAACTTATCTCCCAGTCTGGGCATAATTCTGTAAGCACATTAGAAACAGGATTCCCTGCACCCAGAAGCGATTAAAAAGGTGGTTGATAGTCACTACAGGTACTGCTGGGGGACCACTATGTGAAGCTAATCTCTGTGGCTCCGCACTAGTTAAGGGGTGGCTATCTGCTGGTTTTTCAACATCATGGAGACTGGCCTCCAATTCTGACATCCTCACCTCCAAAGCTACAAAAAACACTACATTTGTTACACATAGTGTTATCACTAAAGGAGGTGGATGAATAACTACACATTAGACACAGAGAGCAGGATGTGGACACTAGGAGACGGAGAAGCTGGTAGGATAGGGGAGGTAGCTATTGTAAGCCTTAGGCTATGCTTGCAACCTTTTACCACGCCGAGTAAAGAAAACTGTGTGAAACACGAGGAGCTCCCAAACATGAAGTGCAGCAACAGAGAATCCATCCATCCATCCTTCCATCCATTCTCTTCTGCTTATCCGGGGTCATATAAGCGGAAGCTTAGTAGGGAGGCCCAGACGTCCCTCTCGGTCTCCTCCCTGTGGGACATTCCCCAAACGCCTCACCAGGGAGGCGTCCAAGAGGCATCCTAACCAGATGTCCGAGCCACTTCAACCGGCTCCTCTTGACGTGGAGGAGCAGTGGCTCTACTCTGTGTCCTCTCCGGATGAATGAGCTCTTCAACCTATCTCTAAGGGAGAGCCCTGACACACTACGGAGAAAACTCATTTCGGCTTCAGCCGCCTGTACCCAGGATCTCCTTCTTTCAGTCATGACCCAAAGCTCATGACCATAGATGAGGGTAGGAAGGTAGATCGACAGCGCCCGTTTAACAGCAGATGCAGCACCAATCCGCCTGTCGATCTCCCACTTCGTCCCCTCATTCGTGAACAAGACCCTAAGATTCTTAAACTCTTCCACTAGGAAGGATAAAGTCCTCCACTAGGACTTTTATGGATTCTGTCCATAAAAGTTATGAACAAAATCGGTGAGAAAGGGCAACCTTGGCGGAGTCCAATTCTCAAAGGAAACAAGTCCGACTTACTGCCGGCAATGCAGACCAGACTCTGACACCGGTCATACAGAGACCTAAAAGCCCTTATTAGAGGGCCTGGTACTCCATACTCCTGGAGTACCCCCCACAGGACCCCTCGTGGGGCAGTCGAATGCCTTCTTCAGATCCACAAAGCACATGTAGACAGGTTGGGCAAACTCCCAGGGTGTGGAGCTGATCCAGTGTTCCACGGCCAGGACGAAAACCACACTGCTCTTCCTGAATCCGAGATTCGACTATCCAACGGACCTTCCTTTCCAGAATCCCGGAATAGACCTTACCAGGAAGGCTTAAGAGTGTAATTCCTCTGTAGTTGGAACACACCCTCCGGTCCCCTTTTTTAAATAGGGGGACCACCACCCCAGTCTGCTAATCCTGCCAGCTTACCACCAGGTAGTGATCGGTGGAGCGCTCTGCCCCCTTTCCTCACCCGAGTGTTTATGTGCCCGCTGGTCAGATGAAACAAAAACAAAGTCAATCATTGAACTACGGCCTAGGGTGTCCTGGTGCCAAGAGCACATATGGACACCCTTATGCCTGAAAATTATGTTATGGACAATCCATGATGAGCACAGAAGTCCAACAACAGACCACCACTGGAGTTCAGATCAGTTGGGCCGTTCCTCCCAACCACGCCCCTCCAGGTCTCACTGTCCTTGCCCACGTAAGTGTTGAAGTCTCCAGGGAGTCCCCCCAGGAGGGGCATTCTAAGTACCCCCTCCAAGGACTCCAAAAAGGGTGGGTAATCCGAACTGACAAACAGTCAGAACCCATCCCCCCACACATATGCGGAGGGAGGCCACCCTCTCGTTCACTGGAGTAAACCCCAACGTACAGGCACCAAGATGCAGGGCAACAAGTATGCCCACTCCAGCTCGGCGCCTCTCACCAGGGGCAACTCCAGAGTGGAAGAATGTCCAGCTCCTCTCAGGGAGACTGATTTCAGAGCCAGAGATAGGGTTGGGAATTGAAAAGATTTTCACGATTCAGATACCCTTTTCGATTCTGTGAAACGATTCGATTCCTTATCGATTCTTTTTTCGATTCCAATTTGGGGAAAAAAGGAGAACAAACAGTTTGATGATCAGCATCAACTTTGTTTACTTAACTATTGCACGATCTTACAAACTAAACAAGATCAAGATGTCCACATGAAATGTGAAACTGGCGTAACATCTGTGTTTAAATGAAAAATGAATACAAGAACAAACTTAATAACCAATAATGTCTAATAACAAATGATGTGATAATAACCAATTTTAAATAATAAAAAAATACTAATTATAAAATAGTAGTAGGGAAAATTAACAGTTCTTTTGCAGAAAGATGAGCATATCTGCTTTTTCTGGAAGGATACGGGATCTTTCGGCGCCTAATGTGTCTCCAGCTGTGGAGAACACCTTCTCAGATGGGGTGGAGGAAGCCTACACACAGAGGTTGTTTTCAGCCAGTCCAGATAGCAAGGGCAGCATATCTTGCTTGTTCCACCACCACAGTGTGGCGCTATCCCTGCAGGGGATGGAGGGCAAGCTTTTATAGAGCTGGATTTCCTGATCTACCCTCTGGGCTAAGGAAAGACGGGGCTGTAATTCACAAAGTGACCGCAGCTCGTTGTCTTCCTCCTCGAATAGTTCTTCCAAGGCTGTTTTTTTTATGGTGGTGGCAGTGCCTAAATTTAAATGAGCATGATGTAAAATAAATAAATAAATAATATATATATATATATATATATATATATATATATATATATATATATATATATATATATATATATATATATATAAATCAATAATCATGGCAAAACAGCATTCAAAGGTCATTACAAATAAATGAGCCAACTTACATAGTCCTCTTCTTCTTCCTCCTCCCCATCTTTGCAGCCTTCTTCAGGGAGCTTGAGAAGTGATGTAAACATAGTGTTTAAAACACATCAATAACTTTTAACACACAGAGCCGTAGAAGGTCTCAATCACAATGGAATCAAATGCAATCAAAAGACAAACAGAATTGAAACAGAAATTATTTAAAATACCTCATCTGTTGCTTCCACTGTATTTGCTTTGATTGCAGCTTCCCTGATCCTGTCCCAGACTTCATCACTTTTCACTTTGTATTTAAATCTGGGATACAGAATGGTGGCTTCCTCCAGGAATCTCCGAATATCAGCTCCCTTCAATTTCAAAAAGGAGGACAGGATGGTATTAGACTAATGGCCAAAAGAGAACACAGCAGGAAATGGAACCGATACAAAATGCCAGCCGTTAACAAAAATGGCGATAGATGGCGATAACACACTGTAAACTCAGAAAACAGACCAAGAATGATGAATGAATGGACCACTGCATAAGACCATCCTGAATAGTTTACTACTGTTCTTTCATTTCACCCTTAAATGAATAATGTCACATGGAAGGTCACATTACTTTTTTGCCATTACACATTTTGTATTGGATTATGCAAATTTGCCTAAAGTGTCAAGATAAGATTAAATGTAGCTGTGCTTCCCTGGTAGCGTTTGGAGAGATCATTCCAAATGTTCTCTTTGATGCTCCTTGTGAAAGCAGAGTCACCTTCCTGCACAGTGTACTGTTGTTCCAGCTTCTGCAAGATGGGCAAAATCTCACCGCAGGTTGGACTTTTCTCACTGGAGACAGCCAGTGTGGAGGTGTAATGCTTCCGCATGAGCTGCACAAACGCCTCTGCTTTCCCTAAGTCCTCATTGCCTATTTTCGCCAATCTAAAAAATGACATAAAAACAGAAAAAAGATGTATGTAGCATAAATAAACAACAACAAAACCAGTTTAAAACAAGTTTAAGCAATATCATCATTCAAATATATATCACCTTTCCTTCTCCATGGACTTTCTTATACGTGGGGCTATGGCTGCCGCCTGGATAGCAGGGAACTGCTCACAGAATCTCTCCATCATCAAATAGAGGGAATTCCACCTGGTCCTTACATTCAGGACGAGCATGTGCTTGGGCAGCTCTGAGGGTAACATACACACAATGTAAATATGTATTATCTAATGATTTATGTACACATACCTATACATCTATATTTTCATGTATATAATGAAATGTTATGAGAGTATCTTACTGAGCAGGTCTTGTTTCTCTTTTAGAACAACTTTTGCCATGTGTGACCTCTTCATCCAAACTATCTCTGCTCGAACTCGTGCTGCCCAATTTGAAATTGTGGTGCAATTGTACAGCTTCTGCGCTCCCAGATTAAGCGTGTGGGCAAAGCATGGAAATTTCAGGATGCTCAGCTGTTTGATGGCTACATCCATGTTGGCTGCATTGTCAACAATTGCTGCCAAAACCTTTTCTCGTATTCCATATTCCTCTAGGATGTCATCAATCTCCTCTGCTACAGCTGAGCCTGTCTGAGCTTGGTACACAGCTTTGGTTTTTAGGACCTTTTCCTTTGCCTGGCCATTGCTCACATAGTGCAGAGTAACTGTGAGATAATGATCCTGACTAAAACTTGTCCATCCATCAGCCGTGATTGCTGCCTTCGAAACTGTTTTCAGCTCAGAGAACAGATTTCCCTTTTCAACATTATACCAAGCAGGGATCAAATGGTTGGTTAGGCTTTCTCTGCTGGGGGCTTTGTATTTTGGGTTCAGAGCCATCGTCATTTCCCTAGAGAATATATGACAATGAATGAGTTTATCTTTTTAATGTGGAGAAAATATTTAATTTAGACAATCTGACATGACAACCTGACAACAGCCTCACATTCACCTACCGAAATTCAGGGGCCTCTACTGTAGAAAATGAGTGCAAACCCTTAACAATAAACTTTGTAATTGCACGGTGACACTCATCTACCTTCACCTGGGACATTTTATATCTGGCTGCCTCAGCGAAAACAGAAGGTAGTGAACGGGAGCTGCCAGCCTCTGAGCCAGCCAGGCTACCCGTCTCGTCACAGTTATCTAAATCTAATGGAGAAGACATCCATTTAATGAAAAAGCATTACTGTACAATTTTGGGAAATAAACTCATCTCCCCCTGATTTAAATAAACAAGTGTCACCTTTCTCTCCCTCCCTGAACTGCGGAGCAACTTTGTAGCGTGTTCGTTACATCCACTGCAATAGCTAGAATCATGTATCATCCAGCTACCAGTAGTTCTATTTAAAAAACATGCTACGAATGAAGGGCTGGATTAACGACAAAGGCACACTCCCTTATAACCCCAAAGAGAGGTAGGAAATGAGTTTATTTCTAGAAATGGGGTATGATTTACTAGGAACCACATTAAGCATAGCCAGTGATGTAAAACTTGCTACCTACCAGAGTTGCCTTCCATCCTAGTAGTAACTTTAGCCTCTGTCCAGAAGGCATCAAAAACATGGCACTCATTAAAATGTATCCCATGTTGTGCTCGCAAGTGTTTCTGCATGTTCGAAGTATTTCCTCCCGCGGTTGAAATTGTAGCTTTGCAACAATTGCAAAGAGCCTTCTTGCCATCTTTTTCGTTCTTAAAATGAAGCCAAACTTTCGATCTCTTTACTTGGTGTGGCGCCATTTTTTTGCTTTGCTTTTTTGCCTGGTCACGCCGTACTTGCTTACTGAATGCCTTGTGCGTAACTTGCATAAAAAACGTGACGTAAATCGTGCTGCCCAGAGCCGGCGCTCTAGGCTCTCGTGCTGCTGGGAATCGAAAAGAGAATCATTAAGCGAGCTGCCAAACGGTGCCATGGAATCTGAAAACACGGAACCGGTTCTGAACAGGAAGCGGTTTTCGATTCCCATCCTTAGCCAGAGGCATGCGTCAAAGTAAGTCCGACTATTTCTAGCTGGAACTTCTCAACCTCGCGCACTAGCTCAGGCGCCTTACTCACCAGAGAGGTGTCATTCCACGTCTCAAAATATTCACACCCCACTGTCCGACCACCAGCACATCTGCCCTGCTTCTGGTTCTCTAAAAGGGAGAAAAGTTGAAAGAGAAAGGAGAGGAAAGGTAGAGAATATAACATCCTTTGAGTCTGCTTCTACACCTGCAAAGAGATATATAAAAAGAACAGCCAAACCAACCGATGAAGTATTACATCTAACGCCTTGATAGCATCACTGAAGAATATACACTATGATTTAATACAAAATGTATAAAGGGACAGCTAAAGATAATAAGTGTTTTCTGTATAGAAGTAAATCTGTAAGTACCTGAATCCAAGCACCTGTAGGTGTTTGTGAGAGTGCCCTTGTGTATGTAAGGTTTTTCCATAAGAAAAATGCTTAATAGTTGTTGTGAGGAGCCAAAGGCCCAGAGCATTGTGTCAGACACCAGGGGAACCAAAACCCCAGATGCCCAAAGGGACCCCCTGAGCAAAGGTGCTGCCTCCCACATCTGAGGGAAGAGCAGAGATGGGCCCCAAGAAACCCCCCTACAGCCACAACGGCAAAGCCCCTGGGAGCTGCAGGGACGAGCCCGTGGGCTCTGCCAGCAGCCAGCTACGCCGGAGCGGATCCAGCCATAGGCCTCAGGGACCCGAAGCTGGTTGGCCCCCGACAGAGCCACTGGGGCACAGTGGTTGAGAAAATTTAGGAAATTTCAAATGTTGAAGTAGCAGTAGAGCTGGTCAAGGAGGAAGAGGAGCAGCTGTTAAAACTGTTGCAGCCACATCTGATCTTTCGCTCAATCACATGATGGACTCATATGTTAGTCTGACTGTACATTACTTCAATGATGAATGGAAACCAGGCACCAGAGGCCTCGAGATGGCATCTTTTCCAGCCAGTACCGGGGAGATGGTCGGGCCAGGTTTAAGCATGATGCTGTCTGCATGTTACATCAAAAAAGAGGTCCTCGTCGCTATTACTACTGATAATGCCACAAACATACTTAATGCTGCCAAGTTAAATAGATGGAACGTGTGCAGTGTTTTGAGTGCAGGCTGCACCTGGCAATCAGTAAGTGTGCACATCTTAATGGAGTTACAGCGTAATTATTATCTCCAACTTATATGAAACCTATAGGGAAATATGTGTAATAGAGCATGTTCATGTGAGCTTCAATGTTGCATTTAGTCCATTTATGGGCTTGTTTTTCTCTAAAGTCATTTGTAACTTTTGTGATCCGACGTTTGCGGTTTGTTGGGGTTGTTTCTGAATGTGCAGACACTTTTTTGGACTTCACTTTTTGTGAGAGGACAGCCTCACCTACCTTTCTACAAATACTGCTTTCTTCCTGCTCATTTTGAGCCTTCTACGTGTCAACCAACGTTTCAGCTGTTATATGTAGGTTTTCTCGATAGAAGCAGGTTGAAACGAAGCTCCTGGCACGTCATCTTTCAAAAATTATTAATATTGCGGTTGTTGCCAATGTAATTTGCTCCTGTTTGAACAGCGGGAAAATGGCTTTCTCGGAAAAAAATTTTACGTTATTTGAGAACTGCTCCTTTGGGATTTGCATCTATTTACGATAATTTAGCTGTGATAGTCCAGTTGAATTATACCATTATAATATCAATAAAACTGGTTGTGAAGTAGTGCTGGGGGATATTTTTTAACCCTGCTCAATATATCACGACGTTGTGCAATTTCCATGTGGGGGAAATCAGACTGAGTTTAAAGCCACATGAAACTTTTACAGGCACCCAGTGACTGCCTCTCACAGCAGGGGGGTGGCACTGTATAAAACACCCATGCCATGCTGCAATCGCTCTCTTTCGCACGCTGTTCCTCAATAGCAGCATAGAAGAGACAGCTGCGTGGGTTTGAATGGGTTCGGACACTAATGAACATTTCCAGTGCTGGCCAGGCTAAGTAAAGTCTGCTGTCTGTGAAACCAACGTCGGAACTTAACAGCCGACTGCCCTAGATCAGAATCAGAAATACTTTAATAATCCCAGAGGGAAATTACAGTTCCAGTGCAACCATTCATCACATACTCCACAAACATTTCGGAGGAACGATTGACTGAGGGCTTGTTGCCAAGGACCCCACCTAACGCGGTTACCATAGGGCGCTGCCTTTAACTCTGTGGAAATATAGTAGCCACATTTGGGGAGGGAGAGGAGAAAAAAGACATATTTCACACTTTATCCTATTCCAGGATACAGTTTGAGATATCAAAAAAACCTTGCACGAGAAAAACACATGTGACGAGACAACATTTATGCAGGGGGTTAACCTTGGAGACTAGTCGCATGAAGTTCGTATGTTGTTGTGGGCATCAGTAATGTGTGTGTGTTTCGGTGAAAGTTGTTATATTTCTTAGCTCTCTTGCCATAACATCCAGAGAAGTTTTTTTTTTTTTATATAGAGGAGGCATAATCCTAATAGACAATTTGTAATGAGAACAAGCTGCATCAACTTTTCCGTCAGCTTTAAGTCCTTTGTCGCTGGCTCCACGTGGCAAATCCAACATTCCAAATTTGTTGGGCTTTTTTCCGCATTTCAAATCCAGATTTTATCCCTTCTCCCCTTTGAGTTCAACCACCGAAGCCAGTTGGCGTTCCAGCACATCCAGCTTGCAGCTCTGCTCCTCCACCTTACCGGTCTGTTCGTTCACTGGCTTAGTGATCGCGTCATATGCAGCCGGTAGCCTGATCAAGGCTATAATTGCTACCGACATCTGCTGAATTTGCCAATACATCAAAAATCCACCGAATCCAATTAGCAGAAATCCAAGTATCCAAACATGTATATGTCTTCCACGTCCTCGACTGACAAAATTAAAAAACACACCATTTTCCATTTACTCAAAGAATCTAGGGTGTATCCCATGAAATGTGTCCCGTCAGGACAGGACGAGTCCCCTCTTCCCTGACTACAAATTACCAATTTTTTTTATCAATAGCATTGAGAGACCAGCTGACCAGATCCATAGTTTTCAGCGTTTGGGTGATATGAAGACAGTGCTCAGAAAGACAAAAACACAGCAGCAGCCCCTCCCCGTAACCGTGTACAGCTTTCCAAATCGGGCCTGTTTTCAAAAACAACGGCTGTTTACCCCTTTTAAGCTAGCCGCCTGCTTGCTGCTCAGATAAACAGCTTTACCTTGGAGTAATTCACTGGAACCCCGTCACCACAACCAAGAGACAATGGCAGAGGTTTGGCAGAGAAATACACAGGGAAAGTTGCGAATGGTTTAGTTCATGTGTTTTCACTGTGTTTTTAAAAACACCTGGAGCTAAAAGGCAGAGCTCCCGCTAGCTTCTTTGAAACCATGCTTTGCTGATATTGTTTATGTTTTTATTGTTATAACAAACTTCATTTCGAGAAGGGTTTTATACACTGATGGGATATTAATGCTCGTGTTGTCCGGTCCGCTCATTACAACAAAATATGGCTTAAGCCTTTTTAAATTAGCACAGAACGTCCGCTAGCATAGTGCTATTAGCTTTCCGGATAACATTAGAGCTCCCACAGAGTAAATGCAACTGCCGTTTGTTTTAAACATAATGCTTGTTTTCGTTTCACTCCACCATTGTTCGATAGTGCTACGAGCGTTAGTACATCAATGTCAATTCCTTGCCGTTTTGTATACCTTCCCGGAGTAATAATTGCATTAATAAAAGCAAGTGTCCTAAAGGTTACTGACTTTTACTGATCAAATCATTCTTTAAAATGTTATTTTCTCAAATAATGTTTTCTTTAACTCGGGATTTGCATAGTGAATGGGTTGAAACACATCAAATGTTGCTCTAAATTAGTTAAGCTAATTTGATCTCATTCCACATTGTTTAAGATGAACTTTAGTTCTCTAGCTTAGATCTGCAGTGAACAAGGATTCACTGAATCATTCTGATAACAGTTTGATGATGGTTTTCAACCATTTTATTTGTCTTTTGTTTCTTTTGTGTGTACATAGTTCCTTAACTTCTTTTTATCTCAGTTTTGCTTACTAGTTTTAGTTAAGCTTTACTAGCCTAGTAGAGGATTTGTTGATTGAACTGTAGTTTTTTTTTTTTTAGAAAAACAGTATTCTATAGGGCTGGTCTCTGGAAGTTAATTTATATTTTGGTCAATAAATTCTTGAACTTCAAGGGAAGTTGTCACTCCGGTTAAAAGAACGCCAGTGCTCGAATTACCCTTTCAACTATTGTCCGAACGTCAGCTGTTTGCCTAACAGACTGAGGGTTATCTATAAAACATTAAATAACTCAGAGCAGTGCGATTTTAGGCCATATAGCCTAGCCCTAAAGTGAGTACCTTTTGTCTGTCCATGCTGTTATTATGGCCTAGGGGTCAGGGTTATCACTATGGTGTCTAAGTAGGGTTAGGTTGAAACCCATAAGGGTTGGGGCTAGGGTCAGGGCTGCCTCCGACTGTCTAAGTTGTTGTATTCTTGGGCAAGACCCTTCAGCCAAATGATGTATGGCAGCCTCGCTTCTGTCAGTCTGCCCCAGGGCAGCTGTGGCTTCTAACATAGATTACTATTGTCAGGGCTTTTAATGGGTGAATGGCTGATAGTAGTGTAAACTTCTCAGAGGATCACGTAAGTCTGACTATTTTGTGTGTTTTTTTTTTTTTTTTTTTTTAAGATGGTGAAAGCCATCCAGGTGCTACGAATCCATTTGCTTGAGCTCGAGAAGGTGAGTGACCTGTGTAAGGACTTTTGCAGCCGCTACATCGCCTGTCTCAAGACTAAGATGAATAGCGAGACCCTTCTGAGTGGAGACCCAGGAAGCCCATACTCTCCAGTACAAGGCCAGTCACAAAACTTCTCACCCACCAAGACTCAGGTATGGTGTGTCAGTCCCCAAACATTAAATTTGGATTGTTGCCATAAAAGCTTGACTACTTGTATGTGTAAATCTCAGCAAAGCATTTGTTTTAAAGTCAAGATGAAAGAGCTGGCAGAGCAAAAAGATTTTATATGTGAATGCTTTAATCTCCAGACTCCAAGCTCCATCACAGGCACCACCAGTCCCCAGGGTCAGATTGTGGTGCCAACTTCAGCCCTGCAACAAGGCAATGTTACTGTTACAGCTGTCAACCCCACACAAGTAGTCACAGGTATGACATTTTCTTGGCTGCTGTAGTTACCAAGTTCATTATTTACACAAAAAAACACAATGATTCACAATGCCTAACTTAAAATTGCTAGTGGAAAAACTCAAAATGATATATGTTTATATAGAAATAAATAAAACATGACAGATAATATAACAATCAGAAGGGGGTAAAAGTGAGATTTAATAAATACATGATAGTAATAAAGTTTTATGATTAAGAAGAATAAGAAAGATGCAACATAAACCAATTAAACCCAAAATAGAAATAATTTTCTAAACTATTAATTGAAAAGATGTTTTCCTACTCTTTTTAAAAATCTTAAGCGAGATCCATAATTGGAAAATATATTTTTACTATGTTAATACAATATGGGAAATAAAGATTATCTGCCCGTCTTTTATCATGATTGTGTCTGTTTGTCATATATAAGGTTTTAAAAGGACCTCAATATATGGCCAGCCAGTAGTTAATTTTATAAATAAAAAATTGTTAAGATCTTTAAAAGAGGTCCTGGATAATCACACCTAAAGCTTAATGTGACAATTATAAATTCTATTATGTTCTGCACAACAAATAGCCTATGAGTATAGGTAGTTTCCCATACAATATTACAATATATGAGTTGGATAAAGCAAATTTATTTGATCTGATCATGAATCGTTTACACTGTCTCCCAGATACTAAGGTACACTTGGTACACCTTGGCTACCTCGAGATGCTGCTGTACTTTCATGCATATTGCATACTATTTCAAATTCTGTAAATAGGTTGAAGCCTTTCCACTGTTTAACTGGAATATTTAATCTTTTTTTACCTGAATATGCCATATCATCAATAGTTGTGCAATATGTACTCTTGTAAGTATTTTTACTTTTATTTTCGGTGTTTCAAATGAAGCTTATCCTCTGTTAATCTGGCAAATCTATGTGAGGAAAGGAGGGACATTCAGCAGAACTTTCTGAACTGAATGGATGAAGTGGCACCTAGTGCCTGCCTACTAGAGGTTGGTTTTAGCCAATCAAGGTATCAAATGAAAATGTTATAAGCTGCAGGGGCCATGATAAACCACAAGTTACGCTGGTCAAGGCACTTCTTGCTGTTGTTTTTTCTAAGAACAGCTAGAATTACAAAACAGATATGATAGTTTCCCATAGGTTGAGAATTTACCTGTGGTGGTGGTGGACAATGCGAAGTCACTTTGTAAGGTACAGTGTAGCATGGGGCCGATCTCGAAATGTCAACGTTCCTCAAACTGGAATTCTCCCACATGAAGTGATAATTATTTACACTGAATATTGTGTAATCATAATCTTACATATTTGACTATCTCAGAAATACTGGAATTCATGTCCTGTGTCCGCCTAGGCCAGGCTCCCACGTACTCGGGCACAGCCCCGGCGGCATGGGTAGGCAATTGGGGGGCCCCGTTCCCGCCCTGGTCTGGAAGCTATTATTTGGGTTTCGTTTTTTACCTCAAGAGTGGCCAATTTGCTGTAATTCCTATCTTACCGACCGCCCTCAGTACGTGCGGCTGCACGGCTGTCAGTCAGAGGTGGCACTTTGCAGCACCGGGGCCCCCCAGGGCACCGTTCTATCTCCGTTTCTCTTCACCCTTTACACCTCGGACTTCACCTACAACACGGACAGCTGCCACCTTCAGAAGTTCTCTGACGACTCGGCCATTGTGGGCTGTGTGTCTGAGGGGAACGAGGTGGAGTACCGGTCGGTCATCATGGACTTTGTGGACTGGTGTGAGAAGAACCATCTGTGCTTAAACACCAGTAAGACCAAGGAGATGGTGATTGACTTCAGGAGAAGACCCCCACCTCACTCACCTGTGAACATCCAGGGGCAGGACATAGAAACTGTGGAGAGTTTCAAATACCTGGGTGTTCACGTCAACAATAAGCTGGACTGGACTCATAACACCGACGCCCTGTATAAGAAGGGCCAGAGCCGCCTCCACCTCCTGAGGAGGCTGAGGTCCTTTGGTGTTAGCAGGCCTCTGCTAAAAAACTTTCTATGACTCTGTGGTGGCCTCAGCCCTCCTCTACGCTGTTGTCTGCTGGGCTCCTGGCAGTGCAGAGCGGGACAGAAAGAGACTGAACAAGCTGGTGAGGAAGGCCACTTCTGTCCTGGGCTGCACTCTGGACTCAGTGGAGGAAGTAGCTGAGAGGAGGGTGTTGTCCAAGTTCACATCCATCATGGACAACACCTTCCACCCCCTGCACCAGACTGTAGAGGAGCTGAGCAGCTCCTTCAGTGCAAGACTTAGACATCCTGTCTGTAAAAAGGAGCGCTACCGCAGGTCATTTATTCCTGCTGCTATCAGATTTTACAATGCTGCACTGTAACTGCAACTGTGACCATAACTGTAATAATTAATGTGCAATAACCAAGCTGCAATAATCTATTTAATACATTGTCCTACAACCCGTGCAATAATCCGGATGTAGTGACTTCTGCTGCTACCACCACCTGAGCATAAGTCAGCCCACATGTATGTATGTATGTATGTATGTATGTATGTATGTATGTATGTATGTATGTATGTATGTACAAATGTATACAATGTATGCACGTACATACGCGTAGGTGCGTATGTAAGTAGGCGCATAGATATATGTATATATTTAAGTATATAGATATGTTTATATATATATATATATATATATATATATATATATATATATATATATATATATATATATATAGACCACTAAGAATGTAAATGAGACATTTACATTCCTATTTCCTTTTTTGTATTTTTTTGGTATTCTTTTGATCCATTGTAGATATGAAGATTCACTGTATATAACTGAATGCACCTTCCCTACTCTGCACCTTCTTGTATGAGCCGATGTGACGAGTGAATTTCTCTATTGTGAGATCAATAAAGACTATCTTATCTTATCTTAATATGACAATCATACAAATCAACCAATCAAAGCAACATGTTAGCCAACTACTGAGAGATAGTGAGTGGGTCACTACATTTGTAGCCTACTTGAAGATGACTGTGGGCTCCATTGCTTGTGCGGAATGTATATTTGAACTTATTTCCCAATAAATACAAGAAAGGACAAGTGAGCAAACAAGATTAAGCAGGAAACACTCTCTTCAGCCGGACATCAGTGGTTATGTTATTCAGAGCATCTGTTTAGGCTTATATTTGACTTTTTAGTTAACTGAATGGACACAGCACTACACTGTGTTGCCAGATCGGTCTGTTTCCAGCCCAAACACAAGCCTAGAAGTATATAGTAATACAAAATCAATCTCCCAATCACATTGTCATAGCAACCTTAAGATGTTTTACCAACAGCCTCCCAACATGAGTTGTAATCTCAATTAACTTAACATTTCTCTCTCCACACAATGACAACTATTTGGATATGATTTTCATTTTAATTCTTTCTAAAAACTCACCAAATGTAAAAAGCAACCCAGATTTTAACAGCCAACCAAGGCTATTTTTGAACAGTAACAACCCAACGTGGTCAAAAGAAGCCCAATTGGCAACATTTGTTTTTTTTAATTGTGGGTGTTTATTAAGATAATTTTTTCGCAGCAGTGTAATGGGTGGCAGTCGATGGCGGGGACCTTGGCGTTCTGATCTTCGTCTGAAGAAGCTGGCTCTTGGGACGTGGAATGTCACGTCTCTGGTAAGAAAGGAGCCTGAGCTAGTGCGCGAGATTGAGAGGTTCCCGCTAGAGATAGTCGGACTTACCTCAACGCATGGCTTGGCTCTGGAACCAGTCTCTTTGAGAGGGGCTGAACATTCTTCCACTCTGGTCAGAGGCGCCAAGCAGGAGTGGGCATACTTACTGCCCCTCATCTTGGTGCCTGTACGTTGGGGTTTACCCCAGTGAACGAGAGGGTGGCCTCCCTCCGCATACGTGTGGGGGGACAGGTTCTGACTGTTGGTTTGTGCTTATGCGCCAAACAGCAGTTCGGATTACCCACCCTTTTTGGAGTCCTTAGATGGGGTACTGGCAGAGTCCCCCGTTTAACTTCCACCTCCGGGAGAGCTCTGAACACTTTTCCAAGGGAGGTGGGGGACATTGAGTCTGAGTAGACCATGTTTCATGCCTCTATTCAGACCCGGCTGCAGAAACAAATCACAGGGGGGGCCACTCCATTTTTTTAGGGAGGCACACTTTAAAAAGTTTTTATTACACACACACACACACATATATATGTGTATATATATATGACTCAGGCTGCACAATGGCTCTGTGACTACTGTAACGAACAAACAAATAGCAATAGTGTAGTCAGTTTTGTCAAATTAGGCAGGCTTCCAACCAATTAGGCTTTTGAACAAAAAAGCCTAATTTTTGTTCCAATTAGCTGGAACAAAAATAGCTTATGGGCAGGTTGTAATAAAATTGGGAAACTTTTCACAACATTTGTTGGGCTTTTAGAAAGAATTACTAACAAAGTATATCAAAATAGTCGTCAAGGTTGGACAGGAAACCAAAACATCTTAATAAAATGCCATCTCCTTCAACTCATACTGGTCAATTTATTTTTTAAATAAGTCGAATCTGTTGATCTGACATCATCAATGAATAGTAGTTATAATGAATAATATTGATTGTTATGATAAAACAAGAAAATAATAATGGTTAATCAAGTGTTTGGTCAATGTAAACGCCCAAGAGGCATTGAGTTCTACTTATCAACTTAAAAATATTTCATGACTGCGTGTTAAAGAAATGTTTGATTAAGCTATACTGAGAGAAATAAGTTTATATTAAGGTAGATTTACAACTCATGTTGGGAAGCTATATATATTTTTTCTGGTTGATATATCATGATTGTTAGAGATCTTGTGTGTTATTTGGTTGTCTGATTGCACATTTTGTTTGGAGCCCATATGCAGTTTTTTTCTTTGCTTCAGCGCAGTTGTGTGCTAATGGCATGTTCTTATGTGTTTAATAGTTCTGTGCTTTTAACATGAGAGTTTGAGATTTGGGCTTGTTGTTTTCTTTTAAGTTGGGCAGGTTTTATGTTGGGTTTCGGTTACTGGAAACTATCAGTGAGATCGGGTAACCTGTAGTGCTGTGTCTTGACTCAAAGTCCAGCATAAGCTACACGCTTATTAGCATGAGATCAGGCTGAACAGTGACTGAAGTAAAAATTCATACTAGAAGAGGTTCTGTAATTACCGCAGCTAGGAGCACAAGAATCAGAACAAAGCAAGAGTTCCTTCTGCCTGCAGTAACCCAAGTTTCTCCAGTTTGGCAGTAGATGTGCTCCTGGTGCTGCTAACTATCCTAGCTAACCCTCCTAGCTGTCCTAGCCATAGACATAATATATATATATATATATATATGTATGTATGTATGTATGTATGTATGTATGTATGTATGTATGTATGTATGTATGTATGTATGTATGTATGTATGTATGTATGTATGTATGTATGTATGTATGTATGTATGTATGTATATGTCTATGGTCCTAGCTAACCCTCCTAGCGTCAATGTTTACTCCACTTTAGACTTCAGTGCTGACATTTCAAACACTAATTAATAGTGTAGCTCGCTCTTGTCTGCTTCGTTGTCACTTCTTGTAATTGTTTGGTAATCAGACCAAATTTCCATCCCGCTCTACCGACACCGACGGTGACCACAGCCGAACACCGCGTCGGCAACTGAAGGCTACAACTCAGTGTCCCGCCCCACTCCAGCTGTGATTGGCTAGCATGTTGCCTTCAGTCGTTGATTCGATTGGTTAAATTGTATGATTGACACATCAAAGATAGTACTAATAGAACGATGGCCACTCTGAGGTATATATATATAAAAACAAAAGACAGCTTCCAGTCCAGGGCGGGCACAGCTGGCTCACAGGGCGGGCACGGCCCCCCAATGCCCGCCCATGCCGCCGGGTCTGCCTCTATTGTTGATACAGCTAATCTGAGCTGTGGCCTCAAGTTTATTGTTGCATGTCGTGGCGGCAAACCTTGAACACGCTGGTGGACACCAGCGGTGAGGGACGCTGTCAAGCTGAAGAAGGAGTCATAATGGGCTTTACTGGCCTGTGGGACTCCGGAAGCAGCTGATGTGTACTGGCAGTCAAAGCGGCTGGCGGCTTGGGTGTTCACTGAGGCAAAACCCCGGGCGTGGGAAAAGTGATTTGTATTAGTAGTAGTATCAGTAGTAGTAGTAGTATCAGTAGTAGTAGTACTACTAGTATCAGTAGTAGTAGTAGTAGTAGTATTATCAGTAGTTGTAGTAGTAGTATCGGTTTTTAAAGAATTTTAAGGAATTTGAAGAACTCGAAGGAATTTGTAGTAGTAGTAGTAGTATCAGTAGTACTAGTAGTAGTTGTATTACTAGTAGTAATAGTAGTAGTATCAGTAGTAGTAGCAGTAGTATCATTAGTAGTAGTAGTAGTAGTAGTATCAGTAGTAGTAGTATCAGTAGTAGTAGTAGGAGTAGTATCAGTTGTAGTAGTAGTAGTAATATCAGTTGTATCAGAAGGATTTGAACAATTTGAACAATAAAAAGAATTTGAAAGAATTTGAAGGAATATGAAAAATTTGAAGGAATTTGCATTCATTTCAATGGGAGCAAAAAACGCACAATAAGTAAAAATATTTCCAAAAGTATAAAAGGTACCATAACCATGAGATATAGCAGTAATGTCGAGAACGAGCCGAACGTTTTGGTACGAAAATCGTTGAAATCGGTTGAAGTATGCGGGAGTAGTTAGACGCACAAAACGTACGGAATAATAATAACTAGAGAAAGCTGTTCCTGCTTAACAGCGAGTGAGAATGCTAATCTGCAGAATGATTTGAGGAGAACATGCAGAAGATCCATGCAGAAGAGAAGAAATAACTGAAGAATTTGAAAAATTTGAAGAATTTAAACAATTTGAAGTAATTTGTAGTAGTAGTATCAGTAGTAGTAGTAGTAGTAGTAGTAGTAGTAGTATCAGTAGTAGTAGTACTAGTAGTTGTCAGGGTTCTCTGTGTTGTCCTGCTCTAACTCTACTCCTCAGGTGTGCCTAGTTGGCTGAGGGGGCGTGGCCCACACCTGCAGCTCGTTGCAGGCGGCTTCCTCTGGCTTCTTAAGCAGAGCGCTGACAGATGGAAGACGCCAGAGCCTTAACCAGTCGTGTTTTTGGTGCTTGGATGCACTCACCTGTCTTGAAGTCTTGTCCGAAGAACCAGACCTACAGAATCCTCTTGCTCAGATTTTGCTCTGGCTCACCCCTCATACTCCCTGGATGTTACCCAGCGGGGCCTGAGATTCCCCCTCCCGGATTCTGCTGGTTCTTCCCTCACTCTGGTCAATCCATCTGTCACCCACTTCCGAGGAGGCTCGCTCTGGATCCCTCACCAGTAACATCAGCCACCCTCAGCCACTAGCCGCCGAACACCAACAGGGGTAGGATCACAGAGTTCCCTCGGTGCTACTTCCGCCCAGCTTTATGTCTCTCCAGCCGTGACGTTCTGACCCTGCCTAGTTGTCCGTAGTCCCGTCCGTTATATCTGCCTGTTTCCTAAATAAACATCTTAAAACTGTGCTTTGCTTCCCGATCGTATCTGCATGTGGGCTCGTCATCTGAAAACCATGACAGAAGAATCAGTAGTAGTATTACTATCAGTAGTAGTAGTAGTAGTATCAGTTTTTAAAGAATTTGAAGGAATTTGTAGAAGTAGTAATAGTAGTATCAGTAGTAATACTACTAGTAGTAGTAGTTGTATTGTTGTATTAGTAGTAATAGTAGTAGTAGTAGTAGTAGTAGTAGTAGTAGTAGTAGTAGTAGTAGTATTAGTAGTAGTAGGAGTATCATTAGTAGTAGGAGTAGTATCAGTTGTAGTAGTAGTAGTAGTAATATCAGTTGTATCAGAAGAATTTGAAGGAATTTGAAGAATTTGAAAGATTTGAAGATTTGAAGTATTTTAAAAATTTGAACAATTTGAACAATAAGATGAATTTGAAAGAATTTGAAGGAATATGAAGAATTTGAAGGAATGTGTATTAGTAGTAGTAATAGTATCAATAGTACTACTGGTAGTAGTAGTTGTATTAGTAGTAGTAATAGTAGTAATAGTAGTAGTATCAGTAGTAGTTGTTGTAGTATCAGTAGTAGTAGTAGTAGTAGTAGTAGTAGTAGTATCAGTAGTAGTAGTAGTAGTAGTATCGGTTGTAGTAGTAGTAGTAGTAGTAATATCAGTTCTATCAGAAGAATTTGAAGGAATTGGAAGAATTTGAAAGATTTGAAGAATTTGAAGTATTTGAACCATTTGAAGAATTTGAACAATAAGAAGAATTTGAAAGAATTTGAAGGAATATTAAAAATTTGAAGAATTTGAAGGAATTTGCATTCATTTCAATGGGAGCAAAAAACGCACAAAAAGTACAAATACTTTAAAAAATATAAAAGGTACCATAACCATGAGATATAGCAGTAGTGTTGAGAACAAGCCGAACGTTTTGATACGAAAATCGTTGAATTCGGTTGAAGTATGCGGGAGTAGTTAGAAGCACAAAAACTTACGGGATAATAATAATAACTAGAAAAAGCTGTTCCTACGCAACAGCGAGTGAGAATGCTAATCTGCAGAATGATTTGAGAAGATGCAGAAAACATTGAAATCAGATTTGAAGAATTAGAAAAAATTTAAAAATTTGAAGAATTTGAAAAAGTTTGAAGAATTGAAACAAATAGAAGAATTTGAAAGAATTTGAAGAATTTGAAAAAGTTTGAAGAATTGAAACAAATAGAAGAATTTGAAAAAAATTGAAGAATTTGAAATTTTTTTGAAGAAATTTGTAAAATTTGAAATTTTTGAAAAAATATAAGAATTTGAAAAATTTGGAAAAATTTGAAAAAATTTGAAGAAATTAGAAGAATTTGAAGAAATTTGAAACATTTGAAGAAATTTGAAACATTTGATGAAATTTGAAAATTTTCATGAATTTGAAAAATTTGAAGAATTTGAAAATTTTGAAGAAATTTGAAGAATTTAAAAATTTTGAAGAATTTGAAAAATTTGAAGGAATTTGAAAATTTTGAAGAACTTGAAGAAATTTGAAGAATTTGAAACATTTGAAGAATTTGAAACATTTGAAGAAATTTGAAAAAATTGAAGAAATTTGAAAATTTTCATGAATTTGAAAAATTTGAAGAATTTGAAAATTTTGAAGAAATTTGTAGAATTTGAAAAAAATTGAAGGAATTTGAAAAATTTGAAAATTTTAAAAAATTTGAAGAATTTGAAGATTAAGAACAAGACACGACCCAATTGGTCGTGTCTGGGCATCATCCCAGGTCCTGTTGGAAGCAAAGGCCCAATAGGAAAGCATGTGACATCCAAAATGGGACAGAAAAGTGACATATCGCTGAAAGTGACTTGAAAATTTTAAAATGTTAAGAGGTAGTGACTGTGCGAATTTCAGGCTCCTACATTAATCACAGCCACTGCAGGGGATGTTGAAAGTTGCCATTCTATCCGAATGGAGCTTCTCCCTCTGGCCCCCAGTTGTCATGGAAACTCACTGACACAGCTGCAGCGGGCCAGTCTAACGAAGTGCAGAGACTTTGTGTCAGAGGCTGCTATTGGATTATAATGGAGAACTTTGCCTCAAACAACGCTCCATATCTCCTGTTCCGTAAATGGTAGAGATGTAATTTTTTCAGCGTTTAATTCTTAATGGATAGGGGAAGAAGACATGCTATCGTTTTTTGCTGGAAAAAGTTTAATAAAGGCATAAAAAATTATGATATAAAGGGAATTTTTAGCGATTTTCAGAAATCCTCTAAAAAGGTTCCCGAACAAATCGCTCTAGCTGAAAAAGTATAAGAGATATCAAAATAATTCTTTCACTCTGAGTATCAGCAGGCTTTTGAGGACTATGGAGTTCATTTTTAGGTTTGTACAAAAATCGGTGTAGGCACAGCGATGATGTAAAAAGTGGATGATGTGGAAGAATGAAGCTCCAAAGTGTTTTAAGGATTTTGCACATTCGCTACTCCCAAACAAATTGTTCCTGCGGAAAAACCGTAACAGTTATCCACAAAATTCCTTTTTTAAGAGTGCCAGAAGGGTCGGGACATTCATGTGTGAAAGTCTCATGCCTGTACATAAAACGGTTTAGGAGTAGCGACGATGTAGAAAAGTGCCTCATTTGGGGAGATTGAAGTCTGATCCTGTTTTTGCATTTTCCCAAAACGCTACTCCCGAACAAATTGTTCCTGTGGCAAAACCGTAACATTTATCGACAAAATTTCTCTTTTGTGAGCGCCAGAAGGGTCGGGACATGAATGTGTGAAAGTCTCATGCCTCTACATGAAACGGTTTAGGAGTAGCGACGATGCGAAAACATGTGATGTTTTGGATTTCCAGGTGTCATTTTTGAAAACCGCTCCATAGAAAATGAATGGGGAAGGTTTCGGGTTAGTGTCGCTCTGAGGTGATTTGCGAAAAATCTATAAATCCCACACCAATGATGGTTACATTTTCCGAATCCAGACAAAAATTCCTACGTTTTGATGTATAATTTGTGTGGATAGAGTGAAATTTGAGCGAGTGAGAAGAAGTTGTTCGGAGAAGAAGAATTTGTTGAATTTCTAGAGTGCGCACTCTAAACGAGGCTCCTTGACGACCATAGCAACGCATGTTATTTGCTGAATTTCTTGAAAAGCCAAAATTATTTTAAAGACGTACTATACGAAAATGGTGAAAGATATGAAAAAGCTGAAACATACCATAATAGCCAAAAGATATCACTACGTTTTAAAAGTTGAATGGCGTTTATAGGTGAAAGTAGGCTGAAGCAGTAAGATGACAAAAAGTTGAAATATTTGAAGAATTTGAAGGATTTTCGATTCATTTTCAATGAGAGCAAAAAACGCACAAAAAGTTAAATATAATTACAAAAAGACATAGCAGTAATGTCGTGAACGAGCTGAACGTTTTGATACGAAAATTGTTTAAATCGGTTGAAGTATGCAGGAGTAGTTAGATGAAGAAAAACGTACGGAATAATAATCAAGACCTGAAGGAACTTAATAAGTGAGAATGCTGTATAGCATTCTCACTGACTAGAAAAAGCTCTTCCTGCGTAACAGCGAGTGAGAATGCTAATCTGCAGAATGATTGAGCAGAAGATGCAGAAAACATTGAAATCAGATTTGAAGAATTTGAAAAAATTTAAAAATTTGAAGGGATTTGAGGAATTTGAAAAAGTTTAAAGAATTGAAGGGAATAGAAGAATTTATAGGAATTTGAGGAATTTGAAAAAATTTTAAGAAATTTGTAAAATTTATAAAAAATTTGAAGAATTTGAAAAATTTTTTTTTGAAGAATTTGAAAAATTTGAAGAAATTAGAAAAAAATTAAAAATGTGAAGAAATTTGAAGAATTTTAAAAAATGGAAGAAATTTGTAAAATTTGAAGAATTTTAAAAATGTGAAGAAATTTGAAGAATTTGAAAAATTTGAAAAAATTGAAGAATTTGAAAAATTTGAAAAAATTTGAAAAATTTGAAAAATTTGAAGAATTTGAAGAAATTTGAAGAATTTGAAGAAATTGTAAAAAATTGAAGAAATTTGAAGAATTTGAATAAATTTTAAAAATTTTAAGAAATTTGTAAAATTTTAAGAATTTTGAAAAAATGTAAGAATTTGAAGGAATTTGAAAAATTTGAAGAATTAGAAAAATTTGACGTAGCCCAAATTTCTTGTGGAGCTTTCTCTCTAAAGGAAGTACAGACTCTGTGAAGCAGAAGTTTGTACGAGCTTCCTAGAGCTACTTCCGGTTAGCAACATGCTAACCGTTAGCCGCTAACAAGGTTGTGTTTAATATCACCGGGTGAGTGTACTCTGTCAGTTTGGTCCAAATCCTGTACTGGGAAGTGCCTCAAAAAGGGGTGCCAATACTTAATGTCACCAAACGTGACCAAAGTTCATGGGTCAGATTGGCCTCCTCTCGCAACTCAGCCTCACCACATCTGGGCCCAGAACTCAACATTTGACCAAAATGGTCAGTAGCGCCCTTTCCCACAGGTGGGTGGTGCTGTATTGGCCAATTGGGTCGTGTCTGGGCATCATGCCAGGTCCTGTTGGAAGCAAAGGCCCAATAGGAAAGCATGTGAAATCCAAAATGGGACAGAAAAGTGACGCATAGCTGAAAGTCACCTTGAAAATTTTAAAATGTCAAGAGGAAGTGACTGTGCGAATTTCAGATTGCTACATTAATCACAGCAACTGCAGTGAGCGTCGAACGTTGCCATTCTATCTAAATGGAGCCTCTCCCTCTGGCTCGCAGAGTTCCGTTGTCATGGAAACTCACTGACACACCTGCAGCGGGCCAGTCTACAGAAGTGCAGACACTTTGTGTCAGAGTCTGCCTAATGGATTATAATGGAGAACTTTGCCTCGAACAACGCTCCATATCTCCTGATCCGTAAATGGTAGATACGTAATTTTTTTCTGCGTTTATTTCGTAACGGATAGGGGAAGTAGACAAGCTATCGGTTTTTGCTGGAAAAAGTTTAATAAAGGCGTAAAAAATTATGATATAAAGGGGATTTTTATAGAATTTCAGAAATCCTCTAAAAACGGCCCGAACAAATCGCTCTAGCTGAAAAAGTATAAGAGATATCAAAATAATTCTTTCACTGTGAGTATCAGCAGGCTTTTGAGGACTATGGTGCTCATTTACATGTTTGTACAAAAATCGGTGTTGGCACAGTGACGATGTAAAAAAGTGGATGATGTGGGAAAATGCAGCTCAAAAGCGTTTTCAGGATTTTGCACATTCGCTACTCCCGAACAAATTGTTCCTGCGGCAAAACCGTAACAGTTATCCAAACAATTCCTTTTTTGTGAGTGCCAGAAGAGTCGGGACGTTCATGTGTGAAAGTCTCATGTCTGTACATCAAACGGTTTAGGAGTAGCGACAATGCGAAAACGTGATGTTTTGGATTTTCAGACGTCATTTTTCAAAACCACTCCATAGGAAATGAATGGGGGAGGTTTCGGGTTTGTGTCGCTCCGAGGTGATTTGCGAAAAATCTATAAATGCTACACCAATGAGGGTTACATTTCCTGAATCATGACAAAAATACCTACGTTTTGATGTATAATTTGTCTACGTAGAGTGAAATTTGAGCGAGTAAGCCCAAGTTGTTCGGAGTTGTGAAATCTTTAAAAAAGCTAGAGTGGGCCACTCTGGCGGTTGGAGAATTCCGTCATTGACTTTCATTATAAACGATGATTTCGCTGATTTTTGGACTTGAGCTTTGAGGAGTAACTGTGAAGAGACGATAAAAGATATCCACAACCCGTTTTCACCTCTGAGAAGTTCACAGATATATCTACAAACTGAAAGTTAAACGGTGTTCGTAGGTGAAAGCATGACGACACTACTGCTTTGAAAATGGTCTTTTGGAGGCTTTTTTGAAGCTTTCTTTCTCCCCGACTCCATTGATTACTATGGGTTTTTTCAGGGGTGGTTTTTTGCTAATTGCGTTGCCATGGTAACACGAAACCCCGATAAAAGTAATAGCACACAATTCCCGACCGAGCCACACGTTTTGATACCTATATTGTGGGGGCTCACGCTACAGTTTGGGCCACATTAATAGCCAAACAATTAAGAATAATAATAAGATAGAGACGCGTTCAGAGGTGAATAATAATAAGTGCCTCCATGAATTTGCATGGGAGGCGAAAAAGCCCGAACATTCTTCAATCGGGCTTTTTCGGAATGTGACGTCACAAACAGAACTAGTACCGTGCATCCAGCTGCTAACAATACGACTTTCGCTACCGATTTTATTAAATTTAATTAATAACTCTTACTCTACGTACAAAAAAATTATAAAAAAAATGTCTGATACATCTACAAACTCCACCTCAAGCATCGGCAACTCCGATACCGAATATATATACGAAGAAACGGAGTTTGAACAAGGTGAACCTGAAGAGACTAGCGCTGCCCAAGACATAGAGCCCATGCTCCATTGTAAGTACCCCTCAAAATCCTCGCTCGTGAAGTGTGAATTGCATAAAACACTTTTGTCACTGCCGGCAATCCAGTCCTTTCGTGTTTCTTTTACGAATTTATCCCATTTCTTTCGGACCTTTTGATCCACCGGCCAAGTATGTAGCGCTACTTTCTGGCCTGCACTAGCATTCTCACTGATAATAATAATAATAATAATAATAATAATAATAAAGAAAAACAGGAAAACAATAAGTGAGAATGCTGTATAGCATTCTCACTGATTAAGTCCTTTTGGTAAACTAAACTATGGATCTTACTAATAATCCAAATACATTTTGATAATTTGCTTGAGTAAAATTAAAGGGGACATGTGCTAAATCCACTTTAGCCCTTCAATACATTTTGCTGTGTACTTGGAGTCTCCAGGAAAGCATAAGATTTGGATGTAGTCTTTCCAGGTCCTGCATTTATATTTGTATTTTCTGTTTTAAGTCATAATTTTTCAATCTACTCAGTTTTCTCTATTCTGGATTTTTTTCCAGATTTTTTGTGAACAATTATGTCACAGTGCTCGCTGCGGAACTGTTAAACAAGGTCATGGACTTCCAGCTAACCAATTTTGCATATCCACCATATTTTATTTTTTTTGCTGTGATTTTGTAGTCCGAGCTCAAGGATTGCAGAATCTGCAAGTGGATAAATCAACATCTTCTGCTCATTATGCCATCCCTCAGCCTACATCAAAAATGGCTGCACAGCTGAAATGGAATGCTCTGTGACCTGTAGGGGTGCGAGGTGCAGGGTCCTCACAAGGATTCAGCTTAATGGTTTACACAATTCCCACAGCGGAGCGTTGCGTGGTGCATCTTTAAGGGGGTTGATTATACTGCTAATAACAGCTACCACTAGGTCATGTTGTTTGGGAGGTTAATAGCTGGGGTGCTAAATGTTCAAGAGCTTTGCTGACTTTTCTGTGTTGCTATCAAACATCGGTGTCGCACCGTTCCGTGTTGTACTGAATGTTACGCTCAATTAATGTTTCCAGTTTCATTCAACTTATGAAGAAACTATTTTCGTTTGGCTGGCCGAAAATAATAAATAAAAATTTTACAACATACTTGAGCATGTGTGCTATTAGTACATCTTTATTATAGTATTAAACACTAAAAAGCAGTGTAGACTTAAAGAGGGTCCTGAGACACACATACATGGATTAAAGTTTGCAATTGGAAAATGAGAGGAAAAAAATAGATCCACTTGATTTTGTTGAGGGTCCATTTAGATTTTTTTAAGGTATTAAAATAAAGCTGCTCTCAACCAATGAAACCTGGCAGAGCCGGGACCTTAGCCAATCAGAAGGAGTGTAGGGTGGGTCTTTGCAAAGCGAACACCTGGCAGTCTGAGGTTTGTCGCCGATCCATCATTTTAACTTTTGGAAGAATCTCACACTGGCCACAGTTGCCATGGATGAAAGTAGTGGTGATCAAACGTTTGCTTTGGATAGAAGTGAACCAGCAAGGCACATGGAGGGGAGTGAAAATTTACGACAGTGCTATTCTCAAAAGGTCCTGTAGGGGGGATGCCAATTGAAAATTACCTAGTATGCCTTTAAAACACGAAGAACAGTACAGCCGTAACTTGTGCTAATTTAGCATTAACATGCTTTTTCTTGAAGGGTCGGATATATCGATTCTTGATTGTGGTGTTAAGAATAAATAGAGATGGGCTTGGCTGAAAGAAACGGACGATAATATGAAGATTGGTGGGACGTGGTGCAAAAAGTTTAACCTGCCAAGCATGTGTATGCGCATAATATGCCACTAAATATCGCACATTTTCTGCAGCACACCTCCTCTTTACCTGGTGCAGTAGCTACAACAAAAGAGGGACACACCAGCAGTCCAGTCCTTTCGCGTTTCTTTTACGAATTTATCCCATTTCTTTCGGATTCTTTGGCCAAGCATGTAGCGCTACTTTCTGGCCTGCACTAGACCGCGGTGAAGTTGGTTTGACATTGGACATTCAAGCTCCGCGGAGTCAGCGGAGCACTCTTGAGAAACAAAAATCAAATCAGATTTGTTGCCAGTCCCACCGCGTATGGGAGGAGGGAGCAGCTGAGAGACGCTGGCCGAAATCGTAGTTCTTCAACAGGATCAAATGTGAGCTAGATCCCGCTGACTCCGCGGAGCTTGAATGTCCAATATCAAACCAACTTCACCGCGGTCTGCACTAGGCCTATAACCGAAACAACAGCCACCAACTACGCACCTAGAAGGCGTTTTATTGTGGACTTAGTTTGGCGATTTTTTATATTTTTTTTTTAAAAGCGCTTGCTCAAAGTACACCTGGATCAGCAGATTTGGTGTGTGAAAGAAGATACTGGAAAACATTCATATATATCCTTGTTCGCCGTACCAGTTATACAATGTAAACAATGTGTGTTTCTATGCAAGTTCGCTTCGTGCATTCTCGGTGTTCTTGAACTGACGTCACACGTCAGAAATGGCCGATCGTAAACGGAGGCAGCACTCAAACGCGGAATACCATAATCGGTGTAAAAAATGCGCAATATTTTATATTTAAACTTAATTTGAACACTTTTGATACATGAATATTCAAAGTTTACCTTGTTCTGGAAGTTATTCAACTGTTTTTAGGATATTTTTTTGGATATTTTTTTCCAAGAGTTAGAGTTTAAGAGAGGATAATGACAAGATAGTTCAATAGGTGACTTTAGCTAGAAAAGAAACGCAGTAAACCAAATAGGCTCTGAGCTGGTTTTCAGGTCAGGAGGGTGAAAAAGAGTGCATACAAGTATTTGCAGTAGAAGCACAGCTAATAGCTTTGTCCATAAGAAAAACAGAGTTAAATTCTGAAAGACAGCCCCAATTGTATATCTATAAAATTAAGTTGTTGACAGCATTAACTCAGCCGATCTGCTCCCCAGGATGTTGTCACAGGTAAACAGAACGTCAGGACATGATGTTGCTACTATGAAAAGAAAAACACAACATAAGGTTAATAGTTCAAATGACAAAAAATAATGCAATATTGGAGAATAGTAATAGAATGTAGCAAAGTGAGGTAAAGGAGTCTTTATGTTCTCTTGCAGCCTAAATATTGTATGGCGCGACATAACTACAGAGATAGCTCAAGATAACCTAAGCCACTCTAACTACAAGCTTATCAAAAAGGAAAGTTTTAAGCATAGTCTTAAAAGTAGACAGGATGTCTGCCTCACAAGCTAAAACTGGGAGTTGGTTCCACAGGAGAAGAGAAGATCTCCTTCTCATTCTACATTTAGAACCACCAGTAGACCTGCAGTCTGAGAGCAATGTACTCTGTTAGGAACATATTGAACAATCAGATCGAAGATGTATGATGGAGCTTGATTATTAAGGGCTTTATATGTGAGAAGGAGAATTTTAACTTCTTGATTAAACAGGAAGCCAATCAAGGGAAGCTAAAATAGGAGAAATATGATCTGTCTTTTTAATTTTCATTAGAACTCTTGCAGCACGGTTCTGGATAAGCTGAAGGCTTTTGTTTGCCTTTCTGTGGACTTTTTATTGTTATTCAGAAAGGTGCAGTTAATTATAAAGATGCCGTTTTAGAACATATTCAGACAGGGACAAAACGGCGGTGGTGGCTGTGGGGAGCTGAGTGTGTTACCATGGGTGTGTTTACCTGCTGAATGTAACCGCTGTAAAAGTTTTTATTTCTCTGATTTAATAAAATCTTTATGGATCGCTCTGTTATTGTTACACTTTGCTGCTCTACCAGTTCTCTCTCTCTCTCTCTCTCTCTCTCGCTCGCTCGCTCGCTCGTCATTGGACACAAATCAAAGTTCTTCGTGTTTGTATTTTGCGAGTCAGACTCAGATTTGGAAGCAGCTACATGAAATAAACAAAGTGAGACCACAAACAGGTAGATCATCAGCGTTTACTCTGTGAATCCACCAGGATGACCGCTTCAGAGACGTTTCAGGTTGTCTAGGTGTGGCCCATCAGAGCATCTCTTTCTTTCTCTGGCTCCAGGCTGAGCCACTGATGCACCTGAAAATCCTCAGGATTCTGTTGTGGATGTTGTGTGTAACTTTATTGCAATTTTATTCCTATAAACTTTGTTATGATGGTTGTGTAACTGCAACAGATTATTTTCTTTTTTTTCGGGGGAGGGGTTAACCCGGTTGGGACACTAAAGGGGGTGCACGGCTAAAAAAGTTTGGGAACCCGTGTAATAAAGAATTACAATGATCCAGCCTTGAAGTAACAAATGCATAGACTAGTTTTTCAGCATCAGTCCAGGACATGATATTTCTAATTTTGGTAATATTCTTCTGGTAAAAAAAAAGTAAATTCTAGAAACCTGTTTAATATAGGATTCAAATGACTTGTCCTTGTAAATAGGTTTTACTTGTATAACGCTTTATCATGTTCTGAGGCATCACACTCATTCACCCATTCACTCGCACATTCACATGCTGGCCTTGGTAAACTACATTGTAGCCACAGCTGCCCTGGGACGGACTGACATAAGCGGTGCTGCCATACAATTTGTGCCATGTTATCCCCTGACCACCGACAGCAGGTAGAGCGGGTGAAGTCTCGTGCCCAAGCATGTGTCGAATGAGATAGCTGGAGTGGGGGTTCGAACTGGAAACCCACCATTAACAGGAGAAACTCTCCCACAAAAAATAAAAACAATTAAAACCGCAAGCGGTGATGATCAGCCCTCGCAGCCAAGCGCCGCTCTGGCCTATTAGCCACCGCGGCGGTTCGCACACCGCCGGTCGCTAGCCACCGCAGAAGTTGTCACACATTTTTCCCGCCCATCCACCTGACGATTCACACGAACGCGTTGGGCAGTACTCCCCCACGACTCACAAAAAATCTGGTGAAGATCGGTCGATGCAGCGAGGAGATACAGCCGTTGAATAATGAAAATGCATTGGGCCACCGGACCGGATTCGGCCCACAGGCCGTACGTTTGACACCCCTGGTTTAAACATTAGTATACCAATTTAATCAAAGGTATCTTACTAGCTGGTAATCCAGCTTTATGTCAAAAGTTAACAAAACCTTTTTAGTTCCGTCCGTCCGTTCCGTCCGTCCGTTGTCTTCCGCTTATCCGGGGTCGGGTCGCGGGGGTAGCAGCTTCAGTAGGGAGGCCCAGACGTCCCTCTCCCCAGCCACTTGGGCCAGCTCCTCAGGAGGAATCCCAAGGCGTTCCCAGGCCAGCCGGGAGACATAGTCCCTCCAGCGTGTCCTGGGTCTTCCCCTGGGTCTCCTCCCGGTGGGACGTGCCCGGAACACCTCACCAGGGAGGCGTCCAGGAGGCATCCTGACCAGATGCCCGAGCCACCTCAACTGGCTCCTCTCGACGTGGAGGAGCAGCGGCTCTACTCTGAGTCCTCCCCGGATGACTGAGCTCCTCACCCTATCTCTAAGGGAGAGCCCAGACACACTACGGAGAAAACTCATTTCAGCCGCTTGTATCCGGGATCTCGTTCTTTCGGTCACGACCCAAAGCTCGTGACCATAGATGAGGGTAGGAACGTAGATCGACCGGTAAATCGAGAGCTTCGCCTTTTGGCTCAGCTCTCTCTTCACCACAACGGATCGGTACAGCGCCCGCTTCACAGCAGACGCTGCACCAATCCGCCTGTCGATCTCCCGCTCCATCTTCCCCTCATTCGTGAACAAGACCCCAAGATACTTGAACTCCTCCACTAGGGGCAGGACATCCTCCCCAACCCGGAGAAGGCACTCTACCCTTTTCCGGTTCAAGACCATGGTCTCGGATTTGGAGGCACTGATTTTCATCCCGGCCGCTTCGCACTCGGCTGCGAACCGCTCCAGTGAGAGCTGTAGATCACGCCCTGATGAAGCCAATAGGACCACGTCATCCGCAAATAGCAGAGACGCAATCCTAAGGCCACCAAAGCGGATCCCCTCAACACCTTGGCTGCGCCTAGAAATTCTGTCCATAAAAGTTATGAACAGAATCGGTGACAAAGGGCAGCCTTGGCGGAGTCCAACTCTCACCGGAAACGAGTCCGACTTACTGCCGGCAATGCGGACCAGACTCTGACACCGGTCGTACAGAGACCTGACAGCCCTTATTAAAGGGTCCGGTACTCCATACTCTCGGAGTACCCCCCACAGGATCCCCCGGGGGACACGGTCGAATGCCTTCTCCAGATCCACAAAGCACATGTAGACTGGTTGGGCAAACTCCCATGCCCCCTCAAGAATCCTGCTGAGGGTGTAGAGCTGGTCCAGTGTTCCACGGCCAGGACGAAAACCACACTGCTCTTCCTGAATCCGAGATTTGACTATCCGACGGACCCTCCTTTCCAGAACCCCTGAATAGACCTTACCAGGGAGGCTTAAGAGTGTGATTCCTCTGTAGTTGGAACACACTCTCCGGTCCCCCTTTTTAAATAGGGGGACCACCACCCCAGTCTGCCAATCCAGGGGAACTGCCCCCGATGTCCACGCAATGTTGCAGAGCCGCGTTAACCAACACAGCCCCACAACATCCAGAGCCTTAAGGTACTCAGGGCGAATCTCATCCACCCCCGGAGCCTTGCCACCGAGGAGCTTTTTAACAACCTCGGCAACCTCAGCACCAGAGATGGGAGAACCCGACCCAGAGTCCTCAGGCTCTGCTTCCTCAATGGAAGACGTGTTGGTGGGATTAAGGAGGTCTTCGAAGTATTCTGCCCACCGACGCACGACGTCCCGAGTCGAGGTCAGCAGCACGCCACCCCCACTGTAAACAGTGTTGGTACTGCACTGCTTCCCCCTCCTGAGACGCCGGATGGTGGACCAGAATCGCTTCGAAGCCGTACGGAAGTCTTTCTCCATGGCCTCTCCGAACTCTTCCCACGCCCGAGTTTTTGCCTCGGCGACCAGCCGAGCCGCCTGCCGCTTCGACTGCCGGTACACATCAGCTGCTTCCGGAGTCCCACAGGCCAAAAAAGCCCGGTAGGACTCCTTCTTCAGCTTGACGGCTTCCCTCACCGCTGGTGTCCACCAGCGGGTTCGAGGGTTGCCGCCACGACATGCACCGACAACCTTGCGGCCACAGCTCCAACTAGCCGCCTCAGCAATAGAGGCGCGGAACATGGTCCATTCAGACTCAATGTCCCCCGCCTCCCTCGGGACGTGTTTAAAGTTCTCCCGGAGGTGGGAGTTAAAGCTCCGCCTCACAGGGGACTCCGCCAGACGTTCCCAGCAAACCCTCACAGTACGTTTGGGCCTGCCCGGTCGGACCGGCTTCCTCCCCCGCCATCGGAGCCAACTCACCACCAGGTAGTGGTCGGTGGAGAGCTCCGCCCCTCTCTTCACCCGAGTGTCCAAGACATGCGGCCGCAGGTCAGATGAAACGACAACAAAGTCGATCATTGAACTGCGACCTAGGGTGTCCTGGTGCCAAGAGCACATATGGACACCCTTATGCTTGAACATGGTGTTTGTGATGGACAATCCATGACGAGCACAGACGTCCAACAACAAAACACCACTCGAGTTCAGATCAGGTGGGCCATTCCTCCCAACCACGCCCCTCCAGGTCCCACTGTCATTGCCCACGTGAGCGTTGAAGTCCCCCAGCAAAACGAGGGAGTCCCCAGGAGGGGCACTCTCCAGTACCCCTTCCAAGGACTCCAAAAAGGGTGGGTAATCTGAACTGCTGTTTGGCGCATAAGCGCAAACAACAGTCAGAACCCGTCCCCCCACACGGATGCGGAGGGAGGCCACCCTCTCGTTCACCGGGGAAAACCCCAACGTGCAGGCACCGAGATGGGGGGCAACAAGTATGCCAACCCCAGCTCGGCGCCTCTCACCATGGGCAACTCCAGAGTGGAAGAATGTCCAGCCCCTCTCAAGGAGACTGGTTCCGGAGCCAGAGCGGTGCGTCGAGGTGAGTCCGACTATCTCTAGTCGGAACCTCTCAACCTCGCGCACAAGCTCAGGCTCCTTCCCCACCAGAGAGGTGACATTCCACGTCCCAAGAGCCAGCTTCTGCAGCCGAGGATCGGAACGCCAAGGTCCCCGCCCTCCACTGCTACCCGTTACACATTGCACCCGACCCCTTTGGCCCCTCCGACAGGTGGTGAGCCCATCGGAAGGGGGACCCATGTCGCCTCTTCGGGCTGAGCCCGGCCGGGCTCCTTGGGCAAAAGCCCGGCCACCAGACGCTCGCCAACGTGCCCCACCTCCAGGCCTGGCTCCAGAGTGGGGCCCCGGTGACCCGCGTCCGGGCGAGGGAACACGAGGTCCAATAATTGTATTCATCATAAGGGGCATTTTGGGCTGCACTTTGTCTGGTCCCTCACCTAGGACCTGTCTGCCTTGGGTGACCCTACTAGGGGCTTAAAGCCCCTGACAGCATAGCTCCTAGGATCACTGGGACACTCAAACCCCTCCACCACGGTAAGGTGGCAGCCCAGGGAGGGGACCTTTTTAGTTCTTTAAAGTTAATTGTTATTTCATGTGTTTAAGGGTTTCGTTTCTTGCATTAAGACAGCTTTTATGAACGTTTGACAGTTAAATTGGTGGATAAACACCCAAAAAAATACTGTAACAGTAACACTTTATCAATTGGAAATATTGCTAAAGTATTACTTTAGCAATATTCCACATGTGTCCTCTGGTAATAAAGTCAAAATCTTGGTGCTATTTTTGACCAAGACAGGTCATTGAAATCCCATATTAAAAAGGTTTCCAGAGTTTCCTTTTTTCACCTTCTAAATTAGAAACATTCTGTCCAGGAGCAATGCTCAAAAACTAGTCTATGCATTTGTTACTTGAAGGCTGGACTATTGTAATTTTTTACTACTATAAGGAAGTCCACAAAATGCAGTTTAAAGTCTTCAACTGATCCAAAATGCTGCAGAAGGAGTTCTGATGAAAATCAACAAGAGGGATCATATTTCTCCAATTTTAGCCTTCCTTGGCTGGCTTACTGTTAAATCAAAAATAGAATTTAAAATTCTTCTACTAACGCATAAAGCCCTTAATAATCAAGCTCCATCATATATCAGAGCTCTGATTACCCCGTATGTTCCTAACAGAGCACTTTGCTCTCAGACTGCAGGTCTGCTGGTGGTTACTAGAGTCTCTAAAAGTAGAATGGGAGGCAGATCCTTTAGCTATCAGGCTCCTCTCCTGTAGAACCAACTCCCAGTTTTGGTCCGTAATGCATACACCCCGTCTACTTTTAGGACTAAGCTTAAAACTTTCCTTTTTGACAAAGCTTATAGTTAGAGTGGCTCATGTTACCCTGAGCTACCTCTATAGTTATAATATTAATTGAACTTTATTGAACTTTATTGATCTCACAATGGGAATATTCACTTCTGTATTTTAACCCATCCCCTTGGGGAGCAGTGGGCTGCCACTGTGCAGCGCCTGGGGAGCAATCAGGGGTTAAGGGTCTTGCTCAGGGACCCAGAGTGGCAGTCTGTGGGAGTTGAACTCAGAACATCTGGGACCCAAGCTCAATGCTCTAAACAGCTGCGTTGTGTCTCTTCTCTGTCTTGTGTAACCCCCAGTTGATCGAGGCAGATGACCGTTCTTACTGAGCCCGGTTCTGCTGGAGGTTTTTCCTCCCGTTAATGGGGAGTTTTTTCCCCCTGCTGTCGCTTCATGCTTGCTCAGTATGAGGGATTGCTGCAAAGCCATGGACAATGCAGACGACTCTCCCTGTGGCTCTACGCTTCTTCAGGAGAGAATGCTACTTGTCAAGACTTTGATGCAATGAACTGGTTCCCTTATATAGGATTTTTTTGACCAATGTGTATAATCTGACCCAATCTGTACAATCTGATTGATTTTGACTTTGTAAAGCGCCTTGAGATGACATGTTTCATGAATTGGCGCTATATAAATAACATTGAATTGCATCATCTCTTTAGACCAAGTAAACTATCACATTTTATGAGACAGTTATCTCATTTTAAAGATATAATCATCTAACGTCATTACTCTTAGCAAGTTAAAGCTCCATAAAAATTTTAGACCAGGTTTTAGTTCCACTCTTTTATTATGCACATCTAGGCTACCTATAAATATAAAGTATGGCATGCCAAAAAACATTTTCAACAAAAGGCAATTTTAGTAATTGCCTTGCAATGTTATATCTAAGCATTAAAAGTTATAATATTTCACAAATTTCCCAGCAAGATGGAAATAACGACTATCCAACATTTAAGATTTTGTAAAAACTTTTTTCTTTCTTTACCTACCTTTTGAAATTAATACTTGTTTGTACTTCTCCAAAATTATACTTCAAGAAAACTATTGTGCTGTCCTGGGGCCATATGCAGCTAAACAGCTAGGACAAAAGTTCCCCACACAAAGCTTCCTTTTCTTGCGTTCTCTGAATAACCTTTATTCACAAATCTGGCTTTAAACATTCTTTTTGTAAAAAGACGAATATTTTCCAAAGCAGAAGCGTGTAGAACAAATTCAACTTCAACAGGTGAGAGCACTCACTATCTCACGTAATTCACATAGAGATCTAACAAAGTTGTGATGTCTCAGTCTGATTAAATATGAACCCAAAACGTTTCTGATTTTGCCATGGATTTCCTCTGACTAAGAATGAATTAATATCTTATTTATGTAATGTATTCACAACATGAATTCCTTGCTGTCTTAACAAAAGGCAGAACAACTATAACGTTACTTTCTATAATTATTACAGGTTCTGCTGAGATGTCAAATTCTGGAGAGTGCTTAGACACCCTGACACACAAATATGGATTAACTTCATTTCATGTGCACTGGTGAACTTGTTTTAGTTGATTTAGTTTTCCTGATGTACTGTAGAGCGTGATGAGGTCTGTTGTGGTATTGTGTGCACTGGATTGAGGGGACAGTTGGTGTTGTCTGTCAAACCCAATCTTCTTAAGCTGCAAATTTAATAAAGTTACAAGATTTGGATATTTATCCATAAATCCTGATGAATCCAATCAGTTACTTCGACTGCAGTCATGTCTTGATGACATCAAAAGCTGGATGACTTTAAATTTCCTGCATTTAAATTCTGACAAGACAGAAGTTGTAATCTTTGGGCCAG
Source organism: Fundulus heteroclitus (assembly GCF_011125445.2). Lineage (NCBI taxonomy): Eukaryota > Metazoa > Chordata > Actinopteri > Cyprinodontiformes > Fundulidae > Fundulus > Fundulus heteroclitus. The sequence continues at coordinate 3,539,529 of NC_046367.1, forward strand.
AGTCTTCAAAAAATAAAGTTCTTAATCAATCCCTTAATCTGGATGGCATTAACTTGGCCTCTGGTAATAAAGTTAAAAATCTTGGTGTTGTTTTCGACCAAGACATGTCATTTAAATCTCATATTAAACAGGTTTCCAGAGTTTCCTTTTTTCACCTCCGGAATATCGCCAAAATTAGAAACATTCTGTCCAGGAGTGATGCTGAAAAACTAGTCCATGCATTTGTTACTTCAAGGCTGGACTATTGTAATTCTTTACTATCAGGAAGTCCACAAAATGCAGTTCGAAGTCTTCAGCTGATTCAAAATGCTGCGGCAAGAGTTCTGATGAAAATCAACAAGAGGGATCATATTTCTCCTGTTTTAGCTTCCCTTCATTGGCTTCCTGTTAAATCAAGAATAGAATTTAAAATTCTCCTTCTAACGTATAAAGCCCTTAATAATCAAGCTCCATCATATATCAGAGCTCTGATTACCCCGTATGTTCCTAACAGAGCACTTCGCTCTCAGACTGCAGGTCTGCTGGTGGTTCCTAGAGTCTCTAAAAGTAGAATGGGAGGCAGATCCTTTAGCTATCAGGCTCCTCTCCTGTGGAACCAACTCCCAGTTTTGGTCCGTGAGTCAGACACCCTATCTATTTTTAAGACTAATGTTAAAACTTTCCTTTTTGACAAAGCTTATAGTTAGAGTGGCTCATACCCTGAGCTATCTCTATAGTTGTGCTGTGATAGGCCTAGGCTGCTGGAGGACATCAGGGTCTAATTTTCTCACTCTACTGATTTCTACTGTTCTTCAGTCTACTGTTCTCCAGTTTTGCATTGTATTACATTGAAATGACTGTCGTCATTTCAGCTTTTAACTTTTGCTCTCTCTCTTTTTCTTCATAGTAGGTACACCTGGTCTGGCGTTCTGTTAACTGTGACATCATCCAGAGAAGACAGCTAACCCGCTACTTCCATCTAATGTAGAACAGATTACTAGATCAATGTGTGCTTCTGTGCTTTTTTGTTTCTCTTGTTGTGTCTCTGTTCTGTCTTCTGTAACCCCCAGTTGGTCGAGGCAGATGACCGTTCATACTGAGCCCGGTTCTGCCGGAGGTTTTTCCTTCCCGTTAATGGGTGGTTTTTCTTCCCACTGTCGCTTCATGCTTGCTCAGTATGAGGGATTGCAGCAAGGCCATGTACAATGCAGATGACTCTTCCCCAGGAGTGAATGCTGCTTGTCGGGACTTTGATGCAATCAACTGGTTTCCTTATATAGGACATTTTTGACCAATCTGTATAATCTGACCCAATCTGTATAATATGATTGAACTTGACTTTGTAAAGTGCCTTGAGATGACATGTTTCATGATTTGGCGCTATATAAATAAAATTGAATTGAAAAATTGAAGATTTCTTGCAACCTCTCATATGGAACTAGTCTAAAAAATAAATTATGCATTTTATTGTAAATATAAAATACTTAAAAACAAGATAAACATAGAGTATACAAATGTTTGCAAATAATTATAAACATTGTTTTGCTTTGAGTCAAGCTCCAGAAAAATATTTTACAATTCTTTTTAAATCTTCATTGTGCTCCGCTCCGGCCTATTGGCCACCGCAAGGGTTCGCGCACCCACCGGACAATACAACACGAAGGCATTGGGCAGCGCTCCCCCACGACTCGCAAAAAATCTGGTGCAGATCAGTTGATGCAGCAATGCATTTGGCCACCGGAGGCAGTGGCGACCCACCAGCTCAAAATCTATGTATTGACATCTTAAAAATGGTTTTATAGCTTAAAAGATCATCCTGTTTTGGTTGATTTTGTAGCTGAATAGAAGAGATGTTCTCAAAGCATTAAATAAGCCTTTTGACTTTTAAAAATGTTGTCCTTTTAAGGTAATTTTAAGTTACTTTTCATTATATTTGTCAATATCCTATGGAAGTCTGGACATATGGCAGCGGCGGTTCAGGTGACTTTCCCACGCCACCACGCCCCCCTGCTCCATTGAATCCAGTTGGGCCTTCAATCCACAACACACCAACATGTCTTCTGTCACTGGACACAGTTTCATGTTGATTAGCTCAGAGGGGTAACATAGCGACCGTTTACAACAAAACGTGACATTTCCTGTTGTCAGGGGGCGTGGCCTAAGCAATGTCATCATTTGACCATTGGATATTATAGGAGACCTGATGGTGATCAATTACTGAAAGTCTGGTGGCTCTGTGAGTTTTTGTATATGAAATATAACAGTTTTGTGTTTATGGCGAGTAGGTGAATTTTGACCCCTGTTAACCCCCCTTCACCATGCTCAAAAACTCACCGATTTGATAACTTTTAATTGGCCATGCCTTATGATCAGACTGCCCGAGTTTAAAGCCGCTCGCTCAAAATCTCTAGGAGGAGTTCTATCAAATACCAATGCTATAAACGTCAAAAATTGGGTCAAAATCAGACCTTCAATCTAAATTGGCCAACTTCCTGTGATACTTGCACTATGACATTTATTGTAAATTCTGAGCGTCTTGTTGAGCTCTACAACTGTAACAAATCTCATGTCTCTACGATGAAGTAAGTGAATAGCAAAGGGTCCTTTGAAAATTGCTAGGTGGCGCCGTTGAGGCATTTTTCTTTTGATTTTTGTGACGACCTTAAAATACAAAATTTTGAAACAGTCTTCATGCGTCTGCCAAGTTTGGTGAGTTTTTGAATATGAAAAAGCCCCCAAAAAGGCCCCTCTTTAGGGTGGCAGATTAATAATAATAATTAACACTACAGATACAATAGGCCTTCGCAGCGCTTCGCTGCTCGGGCCTAATAAGAAACAACACAGAAACAATAGGCCTTCGCAGCGCTTCGCTGCTCGGGCCTAATAAGAAACAGTACAGATACAATAGGCCTTCGCAGCGCTTCGCTGCTCGGGCCTAATAATTAACACTACAGATACAATAGGCATTTGCAGCGCTTCGCTGCTCGGGCCTAATAAATGCCCTAAAAAGGTTTGAAAAATAACACCAAACCTATTATTATTATTATTATTATTATTATTATTATTATTACTACCAGAGGCCAATTTAATGCCATCCACATTAATTAAGCAGTTTCTTTTTCAAAGACTATATTGCAAAGATGACAACTTCTGTCTTATCATTCAGGTTTTTATGTCATCAAGACATCAAGTCTAAGTAACTGATTAGTTTCAGCAAACTTTATGGATACATATAACTTTGGCTAAGCACTGAACACTGTGGTACTCCACACTTAGCCCTGGAGTTTGAAGGTTTTTCGTTTATACTGAAAAACTGGAGTCTGTCATAGAAATAATATTTAAACCTGCCAAGTGTTTTTTCCTTTATCCCTACAAGATGTTCAAGTCTTTCTAAGAGTATGTCGTGATCAACTGTAGCAAGTGCTGCACTGAGGTCTAACAGGACGAGTACAGACACAAGTCTATTATCTGAGGCCATGAGAATACCTTTAGTGACATTCACCATATTTATTATTACTCAGTGATGAGTCAGTCGTATCAACCTACTGGCCACTTCCATTTAATTGGAACGGATGTGGTGATGAGTGTGAAACTGTGACATTATCATTGATTTGGCAGCCGCACCAAGCAGCAAAGTGTTACTCCTAATGCATATGTATTTGTGTGTGTGTGTGTGTGTGTGTGTGTGTGTGTGTGTGTGTGTGTGTGTGTTTGTCTTTTTCTTTCAGGAAGTACAGTTTACCAACCAGTAACAGTAGTCACTCCTCAGGGTCAAGTGGTTACGCAGGCCCTTTCTCCTGGGACAATACGTCTTCAAAATAATCAGGTACTGCTTTTCTGTCTGTCACTATGAACTAGCTCTGCACATATTTTGAGCATGGTCTACACTGCGGTATTTAAACCATACAAGATCCCAGTCCTGTAATGTACTGTTTATTGCGGTAAGATGCAGTAGCTGTTGGTTCCTCCTAGGCTGGTTGTTGATTCTTCAGCAGCTCAAACAGAAGCACAGAAATGTTGGCCTTTTGGACAATTTTTTTTTAGCTGTGGTCACTTTAAATCCTTTTAATAAAGTCAAGTCAGTGCAGATGCGATTTAGCATTGGTCTTTTTTCCTTCATACTATTATTGTACAGCAGAAAACCTAATACTGAAAGTTGATGTTTTCTTGTAGAAAAGCACTCTTTCTTTTTCTTGAGCTACAACACCAGTTTACCCTGTTGACATGTCAGTCAATAGCAAGGTTGTGACTACCTCATTTGGCAAGTTAAAGGCACAACAGCGGTGGGTTGACTTCAACCTACCTTGCTGCCTCTGCTTTCAACAAATGAACAAAGACAGTGAAAAAAAGATTAATCTCACCTTGAAGGGCTTTGTTAAAGGTATATAGCCATGTTGTATGTCTATACTATGTTATGCAATTATACCTGTTTGATTATGACAAAATTTATTTCAAATGGTTGTGATCAATGGCTATGAGCCTGTAATGATTAGCACTAACAATTGGCTTAATAATTAACAGTTATTAACTTAAATAAACCGGAAAAGAGGTGTCAAACCAGTTGTTGACTGGGTTCGACTTGTCCAGCAAACATTGACGACTTTAATTATAATTGCCGTTGGAGTTTTAACCATTACTCATTCACCACAAGCCAATGAAAATGTCTCAGTATATTCAGTTATTAACTCAAAAGGGGATAATTTGGTAACTCTTAGAGGCAATTCAATTTCTGATTCAAAATAACCACAAACACCTGTGATATAGCTTGTCATTTATTAAACTTATAATTCCCTTAATGACAATACTAGAAACACTACTCGCTACTAAATAAAACATGAAAAAGAAAACAAAGTAAAATAAAAGATTAATTGAGAGGTAGCAATTTGTAATAAATTGAGAGTTGATTAGGAATTCTATTGGTTTTAACACTGACTATCGCAATCAACATGTCAGCGCTTTGAGGTAACAGCATTGAAAGAATTCTTGCTACAATAGCTCTGTGGTAGGAAAGGCTAGTGTATATACAAACAGGCTTGAAGCTATGATGATGGACACTTCTGGCAATAGTAGCCACTAGCAATGTTAGTTCATGCAACAGTTAGCTTCTAACACGTTCTAATTTGGGCTTCAAGGTGGAGATGGGCTACCGATCGCTAGTTAGCCACGAGCTGGATAGCTAGATAGACACGAGTGACTTCACAACAGCTGCAGATAAGGGCCTCGTGATCCACTCGGTGTCCCGCACAATATGGCAGCTCTGACAACGTATGGCCTCCGGTCCTTATGTCATATGCGCAAGATGGCAGCATTGAGATCACAGGCTAACTCACTAGCCTAGTGTGAAGACGGACTTTGAACGAAGGCTGGTAATCAATCGAGAAAAAGAGCTTCAACAAAACTGCGGGAAAAATTGGTTAGGCCGAAGCAAGAAACCAAGAAGAGAGAGAGGAGGAGGAAGAAGCATGTAAAAGAGTCCTAAACTCAGCTGATCGTTTCTCACCCAAACAAAACCAAAAACCGCACCTTATAACGTAATCACACATTGGAAAAATTCATCACAGTTCAAAACAAAGCATTCTGGAGTACTTCAGCATGTTCTTCCCAGGCGCAAATGATCACCTTATGAGTGTAAAAAGATAAAAATATTTATTTTCTTGGGGTTGCTCCTACAAAGAAAGGAGATCAGTGTTTCACTACTCAGCGTCCGTGGATTTCAGCTGGGGTTTGGCGTGAAGATGCAGGGTGTTGAATGACAGAAACTGTCGATTATCTGGACGCTCTGACGATTTGTTCAGCCAAAACCTATGTAGAGTGAAAATTGAGCGAGTAGGCTCAAGTTGTTCATAGTTGTGAAATCTTTGAAAACGCCAGAGTGGGCCACTCTGGCAGTTGAAGAATTCCGTCATTGACTTTCATTATCAACGATGATTCCGCTGATTTTTGGACATGAGCTTTGAGGAGTAACTGTCAGAAAACCATAAAAGATATCCACATCCCGTTTTAACTTCTGAGTAGTTCAAAGACATATCTACAAACTGGAAGTTAAATGGTGTTCGTAGGTGAAAGCATGACAATACAGTACAGCGTTGAAAATTGTAATTTTGAGGCTTTCTCTGCACCTGACGCCATTAATTTCCTATGGAAGGGGTTTTTCGCAAATTGCATTGCAATGGTAACTCAAAACCCCAATAAAAGTAATAGCACACCATTCCCAACCAAGCCGGACGTTTTGATACCTATATTGTTTGGGTGCACGCTACGGTTTGGGCTGCATTACTTTCTGAAAACGTTTTGAGGTGCATAGTAATAGGTGCCTCCATGCAAATGCATTGGAGGCAGTGCTTTGCTTCTCAAAGCACTGCCTCCCCCTGCATTTGCTATGGCAGGCGCCTAATAAAAGTCCCATTCATAAACGGAAACAGGAACACAGCATCAATCAATCTATATATAATGTTGTTTGTACCGTATTTTTTGGATTATAAGGCACACTTAAAATCCAAAATTTTCTCAGAAATTGTTAGTGCACCTTATAAGCCGGTGCACCTACTTAAACATTTTAAATCTGTTAAAATGCTTAAGTACTACTTTGGTTAGCAACAAAGCCTCTCCGCTCAATGGGTATTCAGACCATTATGGTACACAGTGTCACTACCTGATCGGCCCGAAGTCTCCAAGACTGCCTGACATTAATGTCCAAACTAGAAGTGCATTCATGTTAAGCAGCCCACACCCAGAGCACGCGCTAGCAACAATAAACCAAGCAAATTAATTCAATATAAAGTTCAGTTTATTTAGGCCTTATGTTAAAAGCAGGGTAGTGTTGTCCAACTACTCTGTCCTCCCGGCAGAGACGGATAGCTCTCCCTCTCAGGAGAGAGCAGTGTTAAGGAGGAAACACCCGGAAGTGTTGCAGTGCATAGGCGCAGCAAAGCAGCATATGCGCGTCCTAGAGCTTTGAGCTAAACCCCCTCTAACATCCTTCTCTATTTTGGGTTAAAGCTCAGACTCAGACCCAGACAGGGTAATACTCGTTAGAGTATTACCCTGTTTAGAGTTCCCGTGAGACCTTTTCAGCTAGATAAGTAGGACACGACCAATCTACTTACCACCTCTGTCCTAGGACCACACCCTGTTTCAGTGGACAGGTTAGACAACCTAGTAGCCTGAGGCCACCTATTTCCTGACCACCGCCCATTAATGGTGGCTCCTACTTTTATACAACGGCACTTGTTACTGGATCGGCAAATTATTCTAGAAACTCAAAAGTCCCTAACGGTGTTTAGGGCCCTATAAAATCAGTTTTATTTTTTCCCAAATTCCGTTTTATTTTTTCCTAAATTCCTTTTTTTTCTGTTTTAATTTTTGAAAATTCCGTTTTTTCCGTTTGAATTTTTTGCGAATTCAGTTTTTTTTATCCTTTACTGTTATTTCAGTCGTAAAAACAATGTGCTTTTAATGTTAATGATTAAAATGTACACAAATAAAATAGGAATGACCTTAAATTTATTGAGGTAAAAAACATCACATTTACTCAGCACTTTTACTGTATGATGCAACATAACACTGCACTCTAAGTACTAACAAAATATTAATGGTTATGAACCAATGGTTATAAATAAAACTGCTCCATTAGCTTTTTCAAGTAAAAAAAATAAAATAGGACCTCTCAATTTCAGAATTATAACGTATTTCATAAAGAATCATATTTTCCATACAGTACATTAAAGTGCATAAAAAACAAGGCAAAATACAGCAAGTACTCCTGAGTTATACAATTAAAGTAGACTTTGTCATCATGTAACAGACAAAAACTTTTTATCAAAAGTTACTTAAACAAGTATTCAAGTTGTAGGACTAGTTAATCCTTGTGAGCTAACTTTCTTCATTTAAGCTTCCCACCTATCAGAAACATCACCGTTGAAATACATGATTGCCAGCCTCTTTGTATTGAGTTCAGTGAGTGTCTCTCTCTTGTCTGTGAGAAGAGTTTTTTGTATTTGCTGAAGCTCCGCTCACAATCAACTGAGCTGACTGGGAAATAGATGAAGGCCACAGCCACCTCTGCAACTCTTGGGAATCTTGCACTCAGGCCTCTCCAGTAGTTTGCAAGCTCCATATCAGTTGGTAGGGGGTCCCTGGAAACACATTGCTGATAGGCCAACCACTGCTCACTGAGCTCTGCTGATGGGTTTGCCAGGGGCTTCAGTGTTGAGTAGGCTTCAATCTGCTTTTTTATTGCTGTAGCCTGTCTGGGATCAAACACCCTGGCCATCCTGTACACATCTCTGGCTGGATGTGTGTCCCAGTGCTTTGAAAACTTTGTGAAAACCAAATGAAAAGCATCATAGAGATTGTCCAGCACGTCGTTCTTCTCTTGAAAACTCATTTTTTTTCAGTAGTTCATCTGTCTTGGGCCTATAATCACATGTTTTTGCTGTTCCATTAACTAGGTAGGATCCAAGATCCTCCATGACATTGTATGCAGACACTGCTGTGGGTCCGTGTGTCCAGGATGGTCAGGGCTGTCATCAGTTTGAAGCAAGTCTCTGAGATGAAAGTTAACTTGAGAGTGAGGGTCTACACCTTCTTCTCTGTTTCCAACTGGCTGAGGATGTTCTTGACTGCCATGGCTGTTGACTCTTCTGACAAGAAGAACTGTCTGTACAGGTGAACATGCTCTGCATTGTACTTGACAGCCTCAAACCAACTATTCCACCGGGTACACACAGTCTCAGGAGGAACCTTGGCCTGCACAGCCTCCTTGTTGATGAGGAAGGCCACCCATCTTCGCTTTCTGGCAGGCATTTTGAAGAACACAGATCTCATCCATGTGACAAGTGAGGTAGCATCAGAGAAGTATTTGTAATGCTGCCAGGTCTCACCCACCAGATTTATGATGTGGCAGAGGCAGGTAACATCGATGCTGTTTGGCATCACTCCTTTCAGGACCTCCCTGTATGCTTTCAGACAGTAAGCAGCATTATCTGTAACCACTGCCCAGGCATCATTCAGATCTAGATCATTGCTGTGGAGGGAGGCTAGTATTGCTTGGGAAACTGTTGAGTAGTTGCATCTATCCATTAAAGTCTAACTCTTGGACTGAATGTATTTTTACGCAGATGCATTCAAATAGTCACCAGAGTAAAGAAATGAATATTATATGTGAATTATGTGCGCCGTTTGGAAGTAATTTCGATAAAATTTGCTGTTTAAGCGAAAGAGCCCGAACATTCCTCAATCGGGCTGTTTCGGAATGTGACGTCACAAACAGAACGAGTACCGTGCATCCGGCTGCTAACACTACGACTTTTGCTACCGATTTATTAAATTTAATTAATAACTCTTACTCTACGTACAAAAAATTTATAAAAAAAATGTCTGATACATCTACAAACTCCACCTCAAGCATCGGCGACTCCGATACCGAATATATATACGAAGAAACGGAGTTTGAACAAGGTGAACCTGAGGAGACTATGTGTAACGTTGCCCAAGACATAGAGCCCATGCTCCATTGTAAGTACCCCTCAAAATCCTCGCTCGTGAAGTGTGAATTGCATAAAACACTTTGGTCACTGCCGGCCTTCCAGTCCTTTCGCGTTTCTTTTACGAATTTATCCCATTTCTTTCTGACCTTTTGATCCTTCGGCCAAGTATGTAGCGCTACTTTCTGGCCTGCACTAGACCGCGGTGAAGTCGGTTTGACATTGGACATTCGAGAAGGGAGCAGCTGAGAGACGCTGGCTGAAATCGGAGTCCTTCAACCGGATCAACCGTGAGCTAGATCCCGCTGACTCCGCAGAGCTTGAATGTCCAATGTCAAACCAACTTCACCGCGGTCTGCACTAGGCCTATAAGCGACACTACAGCCACAAACTATGCACCTAGGAGGCATTCTATTGTGGACTTAGTTTGGCGATTTTTTTTTTAATATACGTACATGTACAATGTATGCAAACCCTCTGGCATGAGTCTGTGAAACGGATTAATAGGACAAAAACACCAAAATAATCAATAAAACAAGATTGTAGGTTAGGTAGGTTAAAACAAACAATGTTTGTTTTAACCTACCGGGCGGGTCTTCCTCTCTGCTGAAGCGCTGTGTGTCAGACTCCGCTTTCTGATGTTACACAAACATGTCTGAACGTCCATCCATCCATTCATCCATTTTCTGACCCGCTTAATCCCTCATGGGGTCGCAGGGGTTGCTGGTGTCTATGTCCCGATATAAAATAATTGTAGCTGTCCAGTGGTTTCATGCTTTCATGGTTCCATGTTCTCTCGTGTGTACTGCCTGGCGTGTTTTATAAGGCAGCTGTATATGTCGCGGTACGGAACACTTGGCCAGCATTTCACAGACTCGCACCTTCCCTTCAGGCTTTTGCTGTATAAATCTGGCAATCTGATACCATCAACCATCAACTTACTCTTGAAATGATCTTCTGATACGTTATCCAAAGAAGAAAAATACGTTGAGAACTCATCAGTTTCCTCTGTTTGTGCCCGCTATGTGTTCGCCTTCTGCCTTCCAGTCAGGCGCGCATGCGTGAAAAACCCGGATGAAAACAATAGCAATGAACTGGTCTATAAGCGACACTACGGCCACCAACTACGCACTAGAAGGCATTTTATTGTGGACTTAGTTCGGCGATTTTTTTTTTTTAAAAGCGCTTGCTCAAATTAGATGTGGATCAGCAGATTTGGTGTGTGAAAGAAGATACTGGAAAACATCCATATATCCTTGTTCGCCGTACCGGTTGTACAACGTAAACGCCTGTGTGTTTCTATGAAAGTTCGCTTTGCGCATTCTCGGTGTTCTTGAACTGACGTCACACGTCGGAAATGGCCGATCGTAAACGGAGGCAGCACTCAAATGCGGAATACGATAATCGTGTAAAAAATGCGCAATATTTCATATTTAAACTTAATTTGAACACTTTTGATATGTGAATATTCAAAGTTTACCTTGTTCTGGAAGTTATACAACTGTTTTCAGGATTTTTTTTTCAGTCCAAGAGTTAGACTTTAAGACGACATCCACAAGAAAACATTGATTTTCAACTCCTGTGATGAAAGAAGAAAAAAAAACATTAGCTCTCACATGTAGTTTTAAATGTCCCTTTCATTTAATTTATTAATATTAATAAATAATATTAATAATCAAAAGGTAACAGTGGCTGTACTGACATGATTACATGGAGTAATAACTATAATAATAAATCAGTTTAAAAAAAAAGAAAAAAAGGAGAAAGGAGATTAATTATTTCCAACTGTATTAGAATTTAACCTCTGGATTTATTTATTTTTTAACTGGTATATTCAAATTAATTTTTTTAATCTTATTTAATGTGCATGTCACCCAGATTCCCCTGTGGGCATCAGTTGTTTTTTAATCCTGGCCCAGCTATAAATCATTGTGTATTTTGAATTAGCTATATTCAGTTATATTTATTATTAGGCGCCTGCCATAGCAAATGCATAGGACTGCCTCCAATGCCTTTGCATGGAGGCACCTACTACTATTCACCTCCAAAGGTGTCTCTATCTTATTAATATTCTTAATTGTTTCATGATTAATGCGGCCCAAACCGTAGCGTGCACCCCCACCATATAGGTATCGAAACGTGCGGCTCGGTCGGGAATGGTGTGCTTTTACTTTTATTGCGGTTTCGAGTTACCATGGCGACAAAATTAGCGAAAAACCACCCCCGAAAAAACCCATAGTAATCAATGGAGTCGGGGACAAAGAAAGCCTCGAAAAAGCCTCCAAATGGCCATTTTCAATGCTGTACTGTATCATCATGCTTTCACCTACGAACACCGTTGAACTTCCAGTTTGTAGATATATCTGTGAACTACTCAGAAGTGAAAACGGGATTTGGATATCTTTTATCGTCTCTTCACAGTTACTCCTTAAAGCTCATGTCCAAAAATCAGCGAAATCATCGTTTATAATCAAAGTCAATGACGGAATTCTCCAACTGGCAGAGTGGCCCACTCTGGCATTTTCAAAACTCCGAACAACTTCAGCCTACTTGCTGAATTTTCTCTCTACATAGATAAGTTATACATCAAAACGTAGGTATTTTTGTCTGGATTTAGGAAATGTAACCCTCATTGGTGTAGGATTATAGATTTTTCGCAAATCACCTCAGACCGGCAAAATCCCGAAACGCTCCCCATTCCTTTCCTATGGAGCACTTTTGAAAAATGACACCTGAAAATCCAAAACGTCACATGTTTTCGCATTGTCGCTACTCCTAAACCGTTTAATGTACAGGCATGAGACTTTCACACATGAATGTCCCGACCCTTCTGGCACTCACAAAAAAGGAATTTTGTGGATAAGTGTTACGGTTTTGCTGCAGGAACAATTTGTTCAGGAGTAGCGAATGTGCAAAATCCTGAAAACGCTTTCATTCTTCCACATCATCCACTTTTTTACATCGTCGCTTTGCCTACACCGATTTTTGTACAAACATAAAAATGAGCTCCATAGTCCTCGAAAGCCTGCTGATACTCACAGTGAAATAATTATTTTGATATCTCTTATACTTTTTCAGCTAGAGCGATTTGTTTGGGACCGTTTTTAGAGGATTTCTAAAATTCCATAAAAATCCCCTTTATATCATAATTTTTTACGCCTAAATTAAAATGTTTCCAGCAAAAACCGATAGTTTGTCTTGTTCTCCTATCCGTTATGAAATAAACGCTGAAAAAAAATACGTCTCTACTATTTACGGATCAGGAGATATAATGTGTTGTGCGACGTTTAGGACGCTGCAGTAGTCTCATCCACAATAACCGAGTACTTTTTCCCACAGATCTTTTTTAGCACAGAGAAGATATGTTGCTTGAACACTCGGGGTAGGTAAAGTTGACGAAGACTGCTTACATTTTCAGGTAGGGCTCCTCCCTGTTTGCAGTGCTTCTTTAGAAACGGATGCAGTTTTGTCATCTTTTTCAAAGGGATGTCAGCCTCAGCACGCATAGCGACAAAATCTTCAACAAACTCTTTTCTTAAATCCGAAGACTTGAATGCAGCAGTAAGGCACGTCTGTAGGGACGTGGTGGCCTTGCTAGCGTGATGACAGGTGGTCAGTGCATGTATTTCTGCGCTTCCTGTCAATTGAATATTGACAAAACTTGCAAAACAATAGTTCACCTGACACGTAAAAGTCACGAGGGAACTGTTCGGCTCTGTACTCAGGGCTTAGCATCGTGTTTCTCAACTTTCTCGCCGAAAGCGGAGCTGTGGAGAGCCGCTTCGCCATTTTTTCAATGTTTTGATGGGGGAGGGGGAGCTAAAATGACGGAGCGGGAGGGGTTGTGTCGCCCAGATTTGCGTCCCCCGGTGTGCATTTCCCCCAGACGTACGTTCTTCTCCCACACAAAAACAGAATTTAATTTCAAATGTAGAAATTCCGCGTTTACACTAGATTTTGCGTTAATTTGCCAATTCCGTGATTCCGTCCGCGATTTCGTGATGGCGGGAATTATAAGGCCCTAGGTGTTGTTTAAAGTTTGGGCTATAGGCAGCCTTTTAAGACCTCCTAAATATTTCAAGAACCAAGCACCATTTCTGTTTTGCCACCATTGAAGAACTCAAATAACTGTTGACTCAATAAGAAAATGTCCACAACTTCTAATAAAATGTTATATGCTTCTTTAATCGGTATGCTTTAGCAGGGAATTAGCAACAGCATTAAGCAATTTAACAAATTACAAATTAAAATTGAATCAACTTTCTATCTCTTATCTAAGGCTGCTTACTAATGCATTCAGGAGAGGCTTTTAAATTTGGAGGAGCAAACAGACCTCCAAACCTCAGATGGAATCCCAAAGTGTCTTTGATTTCTGGGTAAAGGAGTTGTTCAGCCAATAAACTTCCCTTCTCTCGATGGCAACCCCGACGTCCCATTACTGCACAGTTCACAAAGACTCACGCCTTTAGCCCCTGCTTTGATGTCCGTGTCTAAGGGGCCGTCTCTTCGGCTCGACAAGTTGGTTCAGCTTCAGAACTGACATCTCACGGGTGCAACTCTCATCTTTGGAACATCTAGGCTCTTCTCATCAACCAGGTCAAAACCAAAGCAGTTCTTCTTGACAGGATTTGCAGATCGTTGGCCCCGAATCGTGGAAAAACACAAAAAAGTGGCTCAAAACGGCTCAGTCTCGGTGGTTCTAAGAGACAGGTGTTCTTCCCCTCGGCTCATTGATCTTCTTTTCCTGTCTTGGGTCTTTGTTCTGCTCCGCGCTTTGTGTCTTCTTGAGATGAGATCTGAGCACACAATTGATCTTTCCTTAATGTGGTGAAAGAATCGTTGGAAGGCTGCAATGGTTCAAACCCTCCCCCTGTACTGAACAACAGCACAACGTCTCTCATTTCCTCTTAACCTGTACCTTAGGCACCGAGTCAGTTGAGCTGAAGGTCTGGTTCCTCTTTTCTAATATCGCAACCGGGCCCCTTGACCTTTACCCCACGCACCAAGTGGGTTGGACTAAAGGTCCCCTTATTCTGCCATAGACGGACCACATCCTCTTTCTTCTCGGCCGATATCCTGTAAACAACATCTGCTCCTTCTCTCTATGATTATCTTTTCCCACTCATCGCTCATCTACTCCCCCCTTGGTTTCAGATCCTCTCCACCGAATACGTTCAATTCTATTTTCTCCTCATCTTGTCTGTACTAAAACAATCCTTATTTCATGTATTTAACACATCCTTTTTAGAAAAAGAAAAACAATCAGTCAACATATAATTCAATACAGAGAAAACAATTAAATTAAACATACAATTACAGAGCTCTTTATGCTGACTGTTTAACAGTCAGCATAAAGACTGCTGCTAAATACATTTAATTTCCAAATTATTTCTTAATTTGTGAGTAACAAATTACTCGAGCTCACCACACCATCGATTTTAGAGGTATTTTGACAGCTTAGGTCAGGCTTTTTATTTTAAACAGTCAATAAATGTACACCAGAAGCAGCATCTATTTACACAATGCCTAAATTACATTTAAGTTCTAATTTCAGATGTGCATACGCTCCTGTTTGGCAGGGAATAAACGGGAAAACAACATGCTGTGTCAAAGTTCACTTCCGGAAGTATCCTGGAAGGACAAGACTCCTCGGGACAAGACTGAACTGCAGTCAAACAAACTAACCCCCAGGCAGAGATTTTGTGCTTAACAAAATCAGTCCTCCTACACCTTAAGGACAAAGGACTCTCTTTTGAGGACCAAAATGTTCACATTTGGACAAAGACAGATGGTTTTAAAGGGGCGTGAATGAAGCCATTTACTTTAAGAGAGAAAAAGCAACCTCAAACAGAGGAGGACTTACGTTCCAACTCTCAAAAACTTGCAACACTGCAATAGGGTTGATTCCTTCCAGTTATCACCTCAATCATCACCTCCGTACGTGTGATCAAAACATCGCTCGTCAGGCCAATAACGACCCTAACGACTCCCCATTGTAGAGGCGTGGACCAGTTTCGGTTTAGTTTGCAGGCCAACAATGGCCTTAATGACCCCCCATTACTAAGGGGGTGGACCTGTTTTGGTTCAATTTGCATGTTATCTAAGCCAGGGGTTTTCAATAGGTGAGGCGCGCTTCAACTGGGGGGCGCCAAAGAGTCAGAGGGGAGGCGCGAGAAGACAGAGAAGAAGACAGCGCTGCCGCTCAACTCTGTGAAACTATGTAGCGATGTTCTTGCCTTCTGTTTGAGCGCGCAGGAACCAATCCAAGCGCGCAATGAGACAACTCTCAATGCTCAAAACCGGTCTGAAAAACTCTTTTCAACCCACTGTCCTCGCGGTGAGTTCCATCTCTGCTTGCGCGCTACTTTGCTCGCGCGCACCTGCTCATTCCACACTCAACACCAGCTGTGCGCTCGCTCGGCTGTTAAAGCCAATCACAGACAGTTTTTTCCCATCCAATCGGTATATGGCTTGCAAATACTGCATTCAGATGAATTAAATCAAAATGCTGTAGCCTTTGGCAGAAATTACTAAACATCACCGAGGGATTGAAGAAAAACAAATAAAAAGTGTAATATTTTAGCCTAAAATATTTAGGCTAAAGTATTTAGACTAAAATATTAGAGTTACTAGGTGAGGTGTGAAAAAGAGACAACATGTTTTTGTCTCTTTTCTTTCCAGCTTCTGGGAGGTGATGCAAAAGTTTATTCTGATCATAATCATCATGGATGTCATCATTATTTAAAGAACACTTTAACACGAGGTAAAACAAAGTGCCAAACATCAGAAATACATCAGATAAGAGATAACAACTAATAAAATGCTTGTTTGTTAAAATAGCACTTGGTCTAAATTGTGTATAGTTAGCCTAAAAAGTAGATTGGAATATGGAATATGTTGACGTCTGTTAAATTCAGGTTATCTTTTTTATTATTATTTCAGTTGACGTCTCCTGTTGACGTGAGTTCAGTTTGACATTGGACTCTGTTTAGTTCAGTTTGTCTGCTGTTGAAAACAATTGTTTATGAATTTGCTCTGACAGTTCAATTTTAAAACTAAGCCCTCTGTCCGTAATGTTTCAGTAAAGGTAGCATGTAAGATGGAAATATTTGGATGTATATTTTATGAATAGGCCTTTTTTATGAATGTACT
This sequence comes from Fundulus heteroclitus, assembly GCF_011125445.2. Classification (NCBI taxonomy): domain Eukaryota; kingdom Metazoa; phylum Chordata; class Actinopteri; order Cyprinodontiformes; family Fundulidae; genus Fundulus; species Fundulus heteroclitus. The sequence continues at coordinate 3,556,145 of NC_046367.1, forward strand.
TTGTTAAAAGAAATACAATAAAAAACATGTGTTGGGCTATCAGTTGTTTTTGAAACACAGCATTCTAGGAACACAAAAGAAAGATGCATTTACTGCAGGGACCTGTGTGTGGTAGGTTTGTGGTTGGGGGGGGGGCGTTATTATCTTTACCTATTCCAAGGGGAGGCTCACATTCAATGAATTTGAAAACCCCTGATCTAAGCCATTACAAGGTGTTTCTTGGGCAGTACTATAAAGCTTGGATTTCCACACTACTCCAGATATTTTGACTTGAGAAAGCATTCAGGATAGGAAGAACGTCTTCAAAGTTCGGAAAAAAATCTATAATGAAAAT